>NC_092214.1:49373144-49385011 GCF_043381705.1 Parasteatoda tepidariorum | reverse complement strand
ATACCGGGCAGTGGCACTTAACCTTAAAAAAACATCA
Organism: Parasteatoda tepidariorum; assembly: GCF_043381705.1. Lineage (NCBI taxonomy): Eukaryota > Metazoa > Arthropoda > Arachnida > Araneae > Theridiidae > Parasteatoda > Parasteatoda tepidariorum. The sequence goes on along the minus strand of NC_092214.1, from coordinate 49,384,974 downwards.
GTGTAGGGTTAAAATATCGAATAAATGTAATTATATCCACGAATAAATTCATATCAAATCGAATGTAATAAATATTTCGGACATTCACCAAAGCATATCTGTGATTGTCGACATGCACCGGTGAAAGTCAACAATCATCGATTTCGGTCTTTCGCCGTGACATACATATCGATACGAGTCCTAACGTTGCCACCACAATATTTCCTCCATTCACTTCAACACATGAGTTTCCAGTGTCCTGCAACTCTCCAATGCCCATTACCTAATGAAAAGGCTAGCTCCTACATCCAGTTATATTTTTATACTGTTTTGAAACTCTACTAAATTGTAAATGGTTAAAAATCCGTATAGTTTTTTATCCATGGTTTTATATCCATACTAGTTGCAAACGGCTTCAAAACCATAAAGAAAAAAAAATTTCTTTAACGTAAACTTTACGGAAAATCGGATGGGCAGATTGCTGCCGGATATTTTATCATAATTTTAGAATGAAAATTCTAATAGTGTTTATCCGAAAACATTGAAACCCGTCTAGTGCGAATCCAGTATGTGAAAAAAATTGACATTATGTAATTTGCATTTTTTCCTAAACTGAATAACTGAATATTGAAAAAAAGAACAGTAAAGGCAAATAAAACTTCATCTTATTAAGCCCAACCTTCTAATAATCAGAAATAAAAAGATAAGTAAACCCATCCATGACAAACTAAATTATTATTGCTAGCCTAACTAGCCAAAATTCTTATTGCTAATTATTTAGCAAAAAAAATTTTCTTCTTTGTCTCACATTTGTCATTTTGCCAAGACAGAATTACAGAATAATACAAGACATTGTCAATAAAACACACTTATGATTGGCAACAAACTAAATTTGCATAAGACGATAGAAAATACTACACGAAAGAATGGTAAAGCCTTTAATTCTTACCATTCTTTGAAACTAATCCTTAACTCAGTTTCATTGTTTCGTCGAAACCTTATCTACAAACACTCATATACAAGCAAAGCATCCTCCCAGTATTCACCTAGACGTCTACAACTCTCACCACTATGACGCCACCACTATAACGCCACCAAATTAAGCACAAAAAAAAACTTTCCACTGCAGAAAGCAATATTCTACAACGAATGCTGGCTTTTTTAGATAAAGTAAAGCTAAAATGAATTAAAGGTCAACCTCAAGGATGCCTACATGCTTCATTTAAAGTCTATTTTCATCAAAGAAGTTAAGAGGAACGGAAAATTCAATGACATCTGCAATTTTGAGATCTTTCACGAGAATGTGTAGTTTAGCCAATTATTTAACTAATATAAAGCATCTATTTTAAATTTCTATATAGTTTATCTTAATTTTAGTACATATAGTATTCAATAATTATATTGCTTATGCTTAGAAGGAATAATGAAAAATATGTTCATTATTCATTCAACATGTAGTGGAGAAGTTGATATCCATTAACCGAATTGTGCAATACCAGCTTTAAGACCTTAATAAGACCTCTTACATTTATCAATTTCAATTATTTATTATCTTTTCCAACTTAGGCTTCTTATTTCTGATGACAGAGATAATACCGGCTTAGAATGTAGTTGACATGATTCTGCAGTATTCTTTATATAATATGTGTATATAATAAAAGACTGGGTCAATTAGACTGGGTTAAATATTGGTCAATTACACTAGGTATTATTCTGCAAAACCATCCTTTTTTTAATGTGTTATTTGGTTTAAGTTTTAATGAAGAATGTTTTTGTTTCGAAAAACAAAACAATAACTTAATTTTACTTGAAACCACATTTTCAAAATGTAAACTACAACAACATTAGTGCAAAATATTGTAAAAGCATTCTTAGATTTTGAGGTCATTGGAAATCGAGAGGACTAAATTTTATTTAAAAAATACGCAAAGACTAAAATCTCAAATTTAATACAATATAAATAATACCCAAGTTTTTTAACAAGCTCTCTGGACCATTATTCACCCAAATCTGTTAGAATGTAGCTTAAACTAAATTACGGTGGTAGAGTTCCCATTTATATCCTCATTTTCAGACCATACCAAAGCAATCTCGGTTAATCCATTTCTGATCTCCTTCTCACCCCCTAAGGAAAGTCAGAGATGTCACCATTTGTCCTCGTTATCCAAGTACCAAATTACCAGAAACCTTTGTTCGAAATCTAGGTAAGGGATTGGGAAATTCGCTTCAATAAATGCGACTTTTTGAATGGCATGCAATTGCTAAAATATTTAAAATGCAACAATAACTAATAACCTCGACAAATAAAAGTAACTTTTAAAGTAAGTGGTTTAAAACTGCAAAATCCTATTGACTAGTATCCAATAAGGAATTTTCAATTTAGATTTAGTATAATTTTGAATAATATTTCAAATTACACTATTTTTCATTCATATACTTAAAAGTTGAAATGTGTTCAGTTTAAATCTTAATTCGTGATTAAAAAATAAATATCCATTTCTTTTGAAATTCTAAAACGGAACTACAAGCAAGGGAAAAGGGTATAAGATAAATGAATAATCACTAAGTAAGCAAAGCATAAATGGCTAAAGGATTTGATTGCATCGTGTCTTCCTGAAATTTTTTTTTTTATTTAAGTAGTTTTATACGGTGAAGAATTTATAATTAGAAATAGTGTAAAAATAAAATAGTGATGGTCTTTCAAATCAAAACAGTTGTAACACTAATTAATTCAATTTATAATTCCTAATTTTGACGAAAAAGCAATCACATAAATATTATTTAAGGGCAATCATTTATGCAACTGCAGTAATTTGCAGGGCAGGTTTATTTTTTAAAATGATTTTTGCCACCCATATATTCGTGAGACAGCATATAGCAGCATATTCGTGAGCTTAACTATAAACTGGACAACTGTTTTTCCAATTAAGGGACAGTTTTATTTTTTTATTGTTTTGATCAAGAATTTACCAATACATCAAAAATTCTATTATAAAAGCTAAGAAAAAACTAACTCAGATAAAACTGAATTAAGAAGCATGGATGTTAAAGAACATTCTTTTTCATGAATTTTTGACCCACAAAATAGGGAGATAGCCGAATCTGGTTACATTAGTAAGACTCAGTTAGAAGAATAATTGAAAATTCAAGCTTCTTTTCCTTAATTTTATTTTCCCCTAATTAAAAACTTTCTACTCACAATTTTAAAATTCGTTTACCCAAAGTTAATAAACATACCATGTGAGAATTGTTCATTTATAGTTTAATTTATTAGTATCCAAACTAAAGTATCGGAATTTTTCACAGTTTCAAATTATTGTAAAAAAACTATCGATTATTGTAGAAAATATTTTTTAGACTAAATTATTTCAAATAACCTGAAATTCAATATTTTGAACTTTTTTGCTTAAAATATAATTTTTATAGTTTAGAAACTATTCAGCCTTTCCCATTTCGGACTTTTTAATTTAAAATTACACAGTGAAATAAATATTTTATAAAATCACAATCTCTACTTAATCCTGTAAAGTGCACTCAAGCTCATAGGCTCAAACTTTGTATGAGCACTTGCATTTTCTTACTATTTTATGTTAAATAAATGTGTTGAACATTTTTGCATTATTCATACTGAATATACCAACATTGCATAAGAAAAAAAAAGAAGACGAATCAATTTACATATACCGATAAAATCCAGTCCTTTTTTCGTAGAAAATTACGTTAATTGCATCGTACTATTTACATCATTCTATGTTTTCAATTAAATGAGCATTTTTCTTCAAAATTCTTATTACTTTAAAACCCAATATTCAGATTCTGTTATAAACATTAATTGTTTTCCAGCAATAAACATAAAAACAGTTAAATTTTTATGCAAAGCTAAAATAATTTAGTAAAAGAAATTAATTTTTCATTTATTGGGAGTTGTGACGCTCAGTTGAGAACAAACTGAAGTCAGAGTATTTTATCATAATTTGCGTATTATAAAGAGAGAAAAAATATTTACTTTGACTTTTTTGAATCCTTATATAAGAAATATTATTTTCCGCTGAGAAAGTATCTCAGTCACGCTTCCCTTAAACAACGATAATAAAATTTATTGATACATTTGCTGAGCTTCTTCTGCATTTATTAGTCACGTTGCGTTACTATATGCTTACTGAAGATACTAGACAAAGTTGCTTAATATATTTCCATTCTTTAATCAATATTTTATGTACTATATTCAAGAAAAATTTGAAATTCAAACTTTGTTGAAATTGATTTAGTATTTTAAGCATTATTTGAGTAGTTCACTGTTAGAATTTCCATTCTAAAATTAGTATAAAATAACCGGCAGCAATCCATTCACCCAATTAACCTTAAAATTTACGGTTAAAATCACATTTTACTTTTCTGGATTTAAAACCGCTTACGACTGGTATGGTTAAAAAAGCATGAATACAAAACTATACAGTTTTTTTAAAACTATTTACAACTACCATGATATCATAACTATAAAAAGAAAGTTCAGCTGGATATTGGAGTTGGACTTTTTATTAAATAATGGACATTGGCATTATGTTGTGGTTGGGTTTTGTCAAATGAACCGTTAAATGTGGTTTAGATTGTGAAGTGATATCATTTATCGTAGGAGATGAGAAATACTAAGCTTTTTTGTGTTAAGCAGCTCTGTGGTGCAGCCAGCTATGCTTAAATGAGAATTTCTCATGTTAATATTCCAGGGTCATCAATTGGAAAGTGCAGGATACTGGAAACTTTTCATGCGTTGAAGAGATGGAAGAAATATTGGGATGATAAAGCAAGGATTCATGGTTCATAAAGCTGGGATTAACATTAAGTGAAAATAGTCAATAAATTGTTTTTCTCAAGTTAACAGTATGATTCCATCATTTTTATGGTTATTTAACTGCTTTGGTTGAATATGGTAAACTATAACAACCAAATAAATTGATATTTAATGAGCTTCCCTGTGAAATTTCTGACAGCTTATAAGTGATGTTAGGTGGCTGGCGAATGAAAAGTTTATTTTATTATTTTAAAATGTATATTAAACGAAATTATTTCAGAAATAATTACAGTAATTATTATAAAATTATTATAGAAAACGTTTTGTCCAGGAATATTGTAACTTAAGAAAATATTCACACATCTGTAATAATGCAAAAAGAATGAAAATCTAAACGAAATTATTTCAAAAATAATTACGGTAATTATTATAAAATTATTATAGAAGACATTTTGTCCAGGAATATTGCACCTTAAGAAAATATTCATACATCTGTAATAATGCAAAAAGAATGAAAATCAACTGAAAAATAAGCTAATGCTTTAATATTTTTGCATATCTTTATAGCAGAAAAAATGATGTGCGCTTAGCTATCGGAGTAGAAAAGTATAATTGATCTCAACTTCAGTTTCGGTATTTATGCAATCAATTGGCAATTTCAATTTCTGCATTCAATTGACAAAATTGCAAAATTCCGAAAATTCCATTGCAGATATAAGCAGTTAAATTGCAGAAATAAGCCCCTTTATCCATTTGCAGCATAAATTGCTTTAACACTGTTTTAGAACTGACTTACACCACTCAATTCTTCCACATTGAATGAATTAATAAATGTTTGAATGGAATTAATCTGTTTCCATACGTTCATAGTTCAAAAGGTTTCTATACCCGTTTTCAATATTCATGCTAATGTTTTCATGGTATTTATTCATTCAGAGACATTTCAAGATTTTATACAACTTCTACTTATATGAAATGCTGATCTAAGAAAATGGCCATCAAGGGCAACTTCATCTATTTGTGCAAGGTTGTAATTATTGATAAAGTGAAAAAATGTGAATAGGAAGTCTGAATTAAAAACTGGTGGTAAATGTAGAGTCGAGTTAAATTACCTTACATCGTAAATTGTGACTCGGTTTATAGATTTTTATTTAGCACTGCGTTGAGATTTTGAATAAAAGGAAGTCCTCTTTAGACTGCATAATATTTTTTGCTACTCCGAGAAAAAGTATAATGAAAACTAGCAGAATATCGTCAAATTTGCCATTTTTCTGTCTCTATGAGAATACCAAAAATTTCGCTATTTTTAACGAAAACGCTTTGGTAATGATTTTAATAAAATTAACAATTAAATATGGTTTTATAATGTGTCTGATAAATTTGTCAAAAGTGGTAAAAATTTGGTAATTTTATCATGAAACTTTAAAGCATGGTATAAAAATCATTTGTTTGGAGAAATATATTTTTCAGCTTTGTATTTTTCACTAAATATGCGGTAAGACCGAGTAAAAATTACCAAATGAATGATTGAAATACCGTATACTTAGGTTTTTTTTTAACCAAAATTATGGTAATTTTAATCCGCAATGCCATTTCTATACAGTACAGTAATTTTACCAGAATGCTTTTTTTCCTGTAATTTGCCCCAAGAATGATCTTTACAAATTTGTATTTTGACGTACTGAGTTCTCTAATTGAGAAAAAAATTTCTGTTAACAAAATTTCAAAATTTTGGCACTTTTTTTAAAAACGAAAAAAAATTTGTCAAAATTTTATACAGCTATACAAAGCATAAATACGAGAATGAAATTGGCTAGAATACATGCTCCAGGAAACAACATAACAAGCTGTAATAGAAAAAGGGTTAAAAATATATGGCTGTTTCGAAGTTGTAAGCTAATGGGCAAAATCATAAAGAAAAACAAAAGTATTAAATAAAGCTACAGATGCAACCGAGTTTAATACATAAATCGTTTTTATCTGTGGTTTTTCTCTTCATTCTGGTAAAGCTTTTCTTATCTTATTACATTACTGTTTTATTTAATTCTTCCTGCTAACCATTTTCATGTTTCCAATTTAATGAGCTTTAGCTATAAAAAAAATTTATAATTAATTTATGATTAATATATTAAACTAATATAAACATAAAAATTTGGAATCCATTTGGCAAGTTGTGTTTAGTATATTTATTATAATAACATGTTATGAGAATATTGTCATACGCTACTTTCATAATTCATTATTAGTAATAGCAAACTATAAATTCTTTTAAAAATGAGATAAAATAGTTATTTTAAACTTCTAAATATTTTGAATCGCAAATGTGTTTCTGTTTTCTAATCACAGATCTATATTTTTTTATTGCTAAAATTGATCTAAATTAAGAAAAACATTACTCAAGTTTTAAACTTGGATGAAAGTCATAAATTTAACTATAAGAATATGTAATTAATATTATCACAATTAATACATTTGAAAATATTACATGTTTTTAATTGAAATTTGATGCATATTTCTACGAGTAAAACACACATACATTTATAAAATTAATAAATGTTAAAAAAAATTAAAATTTCATTCCCGTAAAAAGTACACGCATATATACATTACTATTCATTGTACATTAAAAGCAAGGAAAAACTATAGATTCATTTCTAAAAAAAGGTATAGAATAAAAAGAAAAATGTTATTTTTAATGTTCTAAAGGTTTTCCGAAACGCTTTTTTTTAACTATGCACAACTGTTAAAAATTATCTGAGCAGAGAAAATTAAAATAAAAATTTTTAAATCAANCTTCCTGCTAACCATTTTCATGTTTCCAATTTAATGAGCTTTAGCTATAAAAAAAATTAATAATTAATTTATGATTAATATATTAAACTAATATAAACATAAAAATTTGGGAATCCATTTGGCAAGTTGTGTTTAGTATATTTATTATAATAACATGTTATGAAAATATTGTCATACGCTACTTTCATAATTCATTATTAGTAATAGGAAACTATAAAATCTTTTAAAAATGAGATAAAATAGATATTTTAAACTTCTAAATATTTTGAATCGCAGAAGTGTTTTTGTTTTCTAATCACAGATCTATATTTTTTATTGCTAAAATTAATTTAAATTAAGAAAAATATTACTCAAGTTTCAAACTTGGATGAAAGTCATAAATTTAATGCATATTTCTACGTGTAAAACTCACATACATTTCTAAAATTAATAAATGTTAAAAAAAATTAAAATTTCATTCGCGTAAAAAATTACACGCATATATACATTACTATTCATTGTACATTAAAAGTAAGGAAAAACTATAGATTTATTTCTAAAACAAGGTATAGAATAAAAAGAAAAATGTTATTTTTAATGTTCTAAGGGCTTTCCGAAACGCTTTTCTTTAACTATGCACAACTGTTAAAAATTATCTGAGCAGAGAAAATTAAAATAAAAATTTTTAAATCAAATGAAAGCCATGGGTCTCATTTCAAGAAAAAATTATGACTATAAATCCAATATATAAATTTTATACATATTTCTAACTGGGATATTTTTGTTTGTAAATATTCTCACCTACAAAAATTAGCACTCCTAAGGATTGATTTTTTTTATCTATCTAAAACGGTAACTTGAGTTTTATATAATGTGATCATTGTTCTATTTTTTGTAGACACATGATATGTAACAACTAAACACATAGGAAATTCTTCACTCCCAAACCACTGTGTTTCACTACACCCAGAGATAAGCAAACAAGCAAAGGAATACGCATTCCCGAATTAAAAATCGATTTTTCTCCTTTCTGCACTATTGGAAGAGACTCTCCCTTGCACCTCGCATTAAACTAGCTATGATGTTGGTTATAAGATTACGGGTACAAGCCGATTGCTATAAGCCTTTAGCCCATAGGCATAGAATGGGGTGAACCCCTTTCATCGGAAAAAGAAAGGGGGAAATAAATAAAAATAAAAAAAGAAGTTTACCTCTTTCTCCCAGATGCTGACAGGATTTCATCCCCGTTAAAAAAAAATCTGGTGACTTAATTCTCCTATTTTAACACTTTCGGACCCGGGAAGTAAAACAACAACAAAGGGATAGAGAAAAATGAATTTTTCTAAAAGGTACTTAGCGGAAAGATTCAGAGATTTTAAGTAGTAAATTCCCGAATTTTTATACACTTGAGAATTATGATAGGGAGATGCAATTATAGACTTTCTCTACGCATTTTCCTTGAGTAAAGCATAATATGAGAAAACATTTTCATTTTTTTTAAACTAAGGTTAATTTTACAATAAAGTAGCCCCTAGATTAAGAAATTTTTAGTAGTGTGGTAATTTAATGAAATATCATAGTTTGAATTCTTCTCTAAATTCCGAGCAGTATTTGGTTTACTGCATTTTACTTTATTTACTTTTAAGAACAGTACTGAACAACCGATCTTTATCAGATTTGAGGCTATCAGTGTTTTACAGCCTTTTAATTTTGAACTCTACTCAAACACAAAAGGATTCCTAGATCAATCATTAGGACAAACACGTTATCGTGTACTGTAAGAAATTCGGGATCAAATTACGGTATAAAGTACCGGTACTTTGGATGCATCATCCATAAAATCCAATTTACCGTAAAATTCATTTTTGTCGTAAATTTTACAGTAATGTATATTTTATTAAACTGATTCAGCGATTGACGTTAATTATTACTGTAAAAGTTACTGTGTATTCGGAATTTTTGTTCCATTACATGTTACGGTAAAAATGGATTTTACGGCAAAAATGTACTGGCACCCTGCGGGCCAGTACATTTTACCATAATTTGATGTGGAATTTTTTACCGTGTGGATGACTCTTTGAGAAAAACTAATCCCCATTTGCGTTACAAGGGGAGGAAAACAATGAAAACTATCACGGTTAACCCAATGGGGATTCTTTCTATTGCTGAGCCGTTGCTGGAAGTGAACCTCAGTTGCCTCAAACGAAGGCGAGTGCTCCACTGATTGTCACTGTATTTGCAATCTAATGATTATGTTTGATCTAAAATGTTCCTTCATCGTGTTTTATCTTTCCTCAACTTGTGCACTAATATAAATTTTACATTCTGCATATTGTTAACTAAATTACAGTGAATTAAATATCAGCAACGATGTTCTCGTAATGAGTTTGTTTTTATAAGAAAATTCCTTCAGTTCATCGAATTTTATATCGAAATAAATAATGGTGCTGTTCTTGAATAAAAATACCGAACTCATATTTATTGGCTTAAAATATGGTGTACCCGATCAAATTACGGGATTAAGTACTGGCACTTTAGATACATCATCCATAAAATCCATTTTTTCTGCAAAATATTATACTGCAATTACAGTAATAATTATTTAATTAGAGTGATAAAGTGATTCTACAATAATTATTACTGTAAAAAATACGGTAAATCAGATTTTTTTGTACCTTAATTTGATCTTGAATATTTTACGGTGTACGTACGTCACTTTCTATTTTTGCAACGCGAATGCATGGCCTGATGTGTTATTAAATACGGTTTTGTATATGATTTGAAGAAGTTTTAATAACAAATGCGTTGTCGGTCTTGCGATTTCTAGGGATTTAAAGGGCTAAATAAGCACAACATAAGTTACAATGCAATTTATAGATTTGAGTTAGTGTTCTAATTCATAAACAACAGAGAAAGTTTGCGATCGGTTATTCGTTAGTTTATTTTTGGAGTTTTATGATACTGCCACTTTTATACATCATTTGCCTTGGGAAAGAACATAAGTTGCAGTTGCGTGCCCTCCAGGATTGCTTATCGACCCCAACGCACCTGCAGCAACTCAAAAAGTCAGCCTTCTCTGGATATTGGACAGGTGGCAGAATATGAGGTCATTATTTGATCCTATGAGTTGTAACCTGGTAGCTAGTAAAAGCTTGTAAAACAACGTGTAATAAACTACCCCCTGCGCGAAAAAGGATCGAATAGGTTTTGAACTTGAAAATCAAAAGGATTTTTGCTGATAAATTTTATTTCTCTTCGCATTGAGTATTTGTAAGGGGACAAAGCTTGTAGAATTTAAGATAAATATTTCTATTTATTCAAAAGAATGATTATGTTGATTACAAATTAAATGATGTATTAGGATGGTCTAAGAATAATAACTTTAAGTAAGATTGTTGCAATTAAAATTTTTATATGCTCATTTTAGAAATCTTTATAAAATTTAAAGACTTTTTCTAAATTAACCTAATTACTGAATTTCATACTTATATCATCCCGCATTGCTTAGTTCAAAAGAGACACTTTATTATAAATATTTTACAAACTTGTTTCCATAAAATTTTGACAATTGTGTATTTTATTACATTTTAAGTACACGCAAAAATTACATAAAATATAATATAACATTAAAATTTGACTTTAAATTACAATATTCTTTGGATTTTTTTTTCGCTTTTAAAAATAAATAGATGAAATCAATGTCATTGTTTCGATATGCGAATATACAGTAACTTTAAATTGCTTATATGCAAGCTAAAAAGTATAATTTTAAATATGCAATAAAAACTGGAAAGATGACCGTTAGTATCCAACAATTCTTTATTTATAAAAAGAGTTATTTACGATGAATTTTAACAGCTTTTTAGGCATGAATTTTTTAACATTCTTTATTTAATCTTTACTTGATCATAAGATAAACCTCTCTTTTGTTTACTTTACTAATTAAAATAATGGAACTGAAATTATAACGGCAAGAAATTTTAAAATAATTTAATGAAAAGAAATGCAAGTACTGGAAAAAATAAAGATAAGTCATGAGTGTTTTCAGATTGAATAGAATAGTTCAAATAGGAAAAATGATGCATAAAAAAATGAGGTTGATTTATACAGTTTTGTATTCATTCTCACAGGGGACTGCTCAAATATTACGTGAGTATATTTAAGCACTTTTGCCCCTCTCCCTTGTCAGCACAGTAAATCCCCTCTCAAATTCACATATTTCTTCCACGCTTATGTCATAAAGTTGAAACAACCCCCCCCCCCCGCTTTTGCTTAAACATCCAGAATTAT
>NC_092214.1:49367412-49373113 GCF_043381705.1 Parasteatoda tepidariorum | reverse complement strand
ACCCCCCCCCCCTGGCTTTTGCTTAAACATCCATAGTTATCAAGTTTTTGAATTAAATTCAAATTAAAAGCAACCACTTTTCATTAAGTAATGTTTACATTTTAATTCAATTTACGAAATTTTAAGTTCAAAAAGAATGGAGAATATTCATTAGGAATCCTTTGAATTTTCTTTTTGTATTCTGAAATATTAACCTATAAAACTCTTTAAAGATATTTTTTTTCAAACTATCAAAATGTTTAATTTTTTTATTTTGCTTTTTCAGAACATTTTTAAAGTAAACGGATTTTAATATCTTACTTACGCATTGAGCATATCCCTTCATCCTCTTTGTTTGCAAAAAATAAGTAAATTACAAACCCCCTCCAATCGTCAGGTCCTTACAAAACAGTTGAACGGCCCCCAGTGGTTCACTCGACAGGGCTTTAAATAAATACTGAAATTTGACAACCATAATATGGAAATTAGAGAAAACAGTAAAAATGCGTAATCTCAGGTTCAAATTAAAATAAGAAGTTCTGGGACCCTGAGTGCAGCATCGGCAAAATCTACTCTATCTTAAAATCTCTTAACCATAAAATTTTATACTGAATTTTACAGTATTTTTACAGTATTTTTTATTATATTAAAGTGATTCAGTGATTTCATTGTAAATGTTACTGCACACAAAATACGGTGTATCAGAATTTTCGCTCCCTAAAATTATATTGCAAAAATGGATTTCACGGTAAGAAGCACTGGCACCCTCAGCGTCTGTACTTTTTACCGTTATTTGATATGTAATTTTATACAGCGTATAAGCTAATACAATATCTTACGTAAAAGTTAAACAAATTACACACCTTTTAAAGTAATAACAATTTAATAATATATTAGCAAATAGTTTTGCTCTGTAAAAATATCTTTAACTCCCTTACTGATAGTTACAGAAATAGTCATAATTCTTCGCTATATTAATAATCCCTCTTACTAAAATAATATTTACGTACGATTTTTACGTCTCCCCGAGCACTAATTATTGTACCTAGCAATAAAACCCAAATTGGAAGGAGTTACCCTTTGGGGGTGATTGTCCCCGTTGTCGGAAAAGACCATCTTAGCCACTGATCGAGAGAAATGCTTATTCGAGAAGTAATCTTAGAAATCAAGGCAATTACAACACCTGCTAACTTCTCAGGTTTGCCGAAAACGATGCGGTAATTGTGGGGGAGGATATAATGACCATTGCAGTTAATGCCAGAAACACACCATTGATTGCATCTCATGACCATCTCTAGACCCTTTATTTAGTCAGAAAATGTTTACCTTTTCCTCTAGAGAGTTAAGCAAACATAGTTTGAAGGAATAAACCAACTTCAAAAATAGGTAGTCATTTCAAGTATAATTCATTTTAAGAATACTTAAGGATTGAAATTTTGGTTTGTTTGAATTCAGTTCTTAGCAAAAGCACTAAAAAGCTGAAAATAGTCTTTTAATTTCAAAGTCCGTTTTATTTTAATTTTTCGATACTTGTTTCCAGTATTTTAAAAAAGTTTCATTTAAATACAAAAATGAAATTTTTGATTTCAATTTTTAATGCACTTAATTGATTAATTATTAATGAAGCTTATTTATATTAAATTGATCAATTATTAATGAAAATTAATTTACAATAATGTAGCCTTAACTTTTGTTGTGTTTGAGTTATAATCTTGGACTTTAGAAACAGCAAACTGCTTAATGGCACTTAATTGACATTAAATAATTATTCTTAAACAATTGCTACTAATTTATTAAACAAGAATGTATAAAATTAAAGATTTTAATTCGTATATGGCAGCAAATTATTTGAATAAATTATTAATAGTTTCCATCATTTTTAAAAATTTATTCGATGATAAAGAACGAAAAATGAAGTGGTAATATATTAGATAATTGAGAAAAGTAAAATTGCTGTAGTGCTGCTTATTACATTCAAAAAGATGCAGTGCAAATAATTTTAAAATAAATAATAAATTAATTTCTTTTTAATTGCTGTCGTCATCGCGTTTTGTGAATTACCTTGAGGATATGATGCAGGTTTTTAAAAGCAACTAAATCTTTTATCGTTGAAATGTAAACACGAATTCCTAAAATTTTCGAAATTATATCGCTAGTTGGTCGAATACAGATGAATAAAATTAAGCTAACTAAACAAATAAATATCTAACGAATTAATATTTTTTATATTGTTTCAAGAAAGTATTAATAACTGATATTATTCAGCAAAATTATTTAGTTACTATTTAGGAAAGAGCTAAAGTCAAGAAGTATATTTGAATTAATTTTCTCTTAAATATTTTGATCTAAGCATTCGACTATAATTATATATTATAAAAATTTTGAAATCTGTAGTATATAAAATTGATCAACTGATAAATAAAGGCAATCTTTGCATTGTTTCAAAAATCATTCTGCTGCTTTTCTTTTCCAATTCTGCTTTTTTTAGTTAATTAGACCACCTTGTTTATGTTTTATTTTATTTTACTACTGCCGTTATACACCCGACCCAATTCTGTAATTACGACAATCAATTTTCAACTTCGTAACCTTGTAATTTTGAACTTTCCTTTAACGGATTTTTCTTTGAATAATATTTTTTTGCGATATTTCATAAAGGCAATCATAGATATTTAAATTAATTAGTCAGGGTTTCAGATTTTCATAACGAAAAAATATTTAATCCATTAATTCCAAAGTATGTCATGGATTTTCTGATAATAGAAGTTATCGACGTAAAAAAGTCAAAAAAGTAATATAAATTGAAATTTTTAGCATGGAACATGTATAATACTTGATGTTCAAACTTCTTAGGATAAACTAACTAAAATTCTCTCATCACATTTATATTTGACGTTCTCTTTTGAAAAATGCTTAAATAAAAAGCCTATTCAAGATTGAAATACAGTAATACGCTTTTAGAGAATGACTTTCAATCCAAAGCAAAACTAATAACGGCAAAAGAGTGAAACAGTTGCCTGGGAAACGGCCCTGGAAGTGAAAGTAAAATAGCGAGTAATACTTGGGTAGGTGTCAGAATATAATGTGAAAGTTCTTATGTGCTTCGATTTTTAAATTTCACATTTTATTTTTGAATCATTGTAGTAAAATAGCGAGTAATACTCTGGTTCTTGGTGAAATATAAAGTGAAAGTTCGTGTGTGCTTCCATTTTAAAATTTCACATTTTATTTCAGTATCATTACCTTAAAATAGCGAGAAATAATTCAGTTTTGCTAAAATGTATAGTATGAAATCTCGTACTGTCTTTGATTTTTAAATATTACGTTATATTTTAGAATCATTGTAGTAAAATAGCGAGTAATACTTTGGTTCATGCTGAAATATAATGTGAAAGTTTGTGTGTACTCCCATTTAAAACTTTCAAATTTTATTTCAGTATCATTGCTTTAAAATGGCGAGCAATAATTGGGTAGGTTAAAAAAGATATATGAAATCTCGTATGTTCTTTGATTTTAAAATTTTGCGCTTTATTTTAGAATCATTGTAGTAAAATAGAGAGAAATATTTGGAGCCTCAATAAAGCACTAAAATACAAAAAATCAAAGTCAATACAAGAAAAAGCAGAAATTGTGGTATGTAAATTGTAAGATCAATTTCAACATATGCAAGTGCGACTTCAACTATGACCCTTGCATATGAGGATATGTTGGATATCTTTGAGAGAAAGATCTTGAGAAGCATACTCACTATCATATAAAAAATGGGATATGACTAAGAAGATTCAATATGAAATTGTACGCCTCCAATAGGAATCCTGATATCCTTAATTTCATTAATAGACCAAAAATAAATAGGGCAGACTACGTAATCAGGAAGAAACATATCGCACCATATGGAATTTTTAATGTTATACCAACATGCACTCGAGGAAAAGGCAGACCAAATATTAGGTCTACCTTAAAGTTTTGTCCGCAAAAGTACACGCCTCTTTTAACAGTAATGCAAAAGTTCTTTTATAAAAGAATATCGCGAAGGTAATGCTACAGATTAAAGATACACAACTATTTATAGCGCAAAAGAAAAAAGGAACAAGTGCTTACATATTCAGACTTACAACGAAAATATCGGACAGACTTAATTGGTACTTCTGATATATACATCTAAGGGTAAATCCTGTATCACTTCTTTATAATAATACCTTTAGTATCATTGCATGATGGGGCATAGTACTCTCTGAATAGAATTTTAAGGTAGGCCTAATATGTGAGATAGCTAAGTTTCTTTGAAAAATATCTACTTGGTAGTGTTAACGAAAACCTGGAAAACACTTACAGATAGAAGACTAGAATGAAACAAAACTTCTTTTCGATTTTTAAACGCCGCATTTTATTTTAGAATTATTGTAGTTATAATTTTTCTACAGTTATTTAATGTAGCATATTAAATTTAGAAATTATTAATTGTATATAGTTTCTGAAAAGATTTAGCTTTCAAAATCACTTATTTACTTAAGAGTCGGAATAACCTGGCTGATAGGGCATTTTTTCCGTGTCCAAGAGATAGTAAAGATCCCCACCTTCCGAAGACTCTCCGTGTAGTAAATAGTAACTGGTGCACGCTAAATCTGCCGGGTTACAAAGTTCTCCAAGTTCCCATAACAAATCAATACCTCTGGGTAAAAGCCTAGGGAGGATTCTTTGGGTAATTATACGTTTCTAGGACGCTTACACCAGAGTACGCTTAAATTTCGGGCTTGTGTTAATTCTGCTGCGTAAAATTATGATCGACATGAGTAATCTGTATCATAAAAAAACTTTTTATTTACTTAATATGAATTTTTTTTATTTTGTTCTCAGTTAACAACCATTTGCTTCATTCTTTGAAAAATTTCTAAAATTATCTAGTTTATTTTAATAAGATTTCGAACTATATTCCTATATTCCTACATCCTTAATTCTTTTTTCAATGAAATATTGCATTCCTACATTTTTATGTAAAGCTAAATATTTTTAAACAAAATTGATCACCAAACGTAAAAATATTATAAATGTAAAAGTAAAAATGGATAAATTCAAAATTTTAATACTGCTTTAGGAAAAATTAAGTGTAAATAGAAGGTAACGACTTTCATTTAATTGAGTTATACAATAAGTTAATATAATGATTTATTTTAGTAGAATTTTAAAATACTTTTTGAACATTAATTTTGTTTTATTCCTATCATCATACTGACAGTGGAGTTGACATAATTCTTTATACAAAATTTTTTGTTTTTTAAACAAGAAAAGTTCGTTTGAAAACATTTTTATGTTTTTTTTTAATTCAGTTATCTTTAATTCAGTCTTATGCACAATTAAATAATTTATAAACTTTTATTTATCCATCTGCATTAATTGATGTTAATAAAATATTAAAATATTCATTTAATATTTGTACTCTGATTTTTTTCAGCCAAGTTTCTTACCCACATTGCAATAACCTCGAAAATTACAATTTAAATTTTTTTTTTTTATTATTTTTAAAAAGCTTATTATTTAAACTATTTTTAGCTTCCTTCCGCTTCTAATTTTTTAAATTATTTATGAGCAATTCAACAATATTGAGAAAAAATCGTTGGTTTTCATTGAAATAATTGCGTGGAATATTTCGCAATAATTTCTTATCATTATTAGTTTTATTTTACAAGCAATACAGTAATTTTATATATATATATATATATTT
>NC_092214.1:49300078-49367278 GCF_043381705.1 Parasteatoda tepidariorum | reverse complement strand
TTTTTTAACTATGTGGATTTTTGTATACTTTCAAAAACTTTTTTAAAGTTTTGGAATGAGCAATTTTAATATAAACATTTCCTAGCTCTGTTATGGTTGATTTTAATAAAATATTTTTATGCCATATTTATGTAATAATTTCTAACATCAAGTTTTCTTACGGACTGTGCAGTAACCATAATACTTTGAAATTACAATTTTCTTTGCTTTTTAAGTTAAAAAAAACTGACAAAAACGATGACATGTTTAGTTGTTTTCGAACTTTTTCAAGTTATCACGCGAGATCACTAAACTGTAACCGTCACTATTTGCTTCCGTTTTCATCTCAACTCCTAAATTACAAAACGATACTTAACATATGAATTCTCCCTTTCAATAAAACAAACTAAAATAAAACCTCCATAACACTCTAAATGAAAATGATTATATTTTATTTATTAAAACGAGGAAATTTTGATAGCCGGCTCAAAGGAGGCTGCAAAAAAAGAAAACGAAGAAAACGGAGAAATGAATAATATTAACTCGCGCATAAAAGCGAAATGAAGTAAGATCCATCACAAAACTTGAAAGAATATCAAGTAATGAGAGCTTTCCAAACTCTTACCAAATGAATATTATACGATGATGTGAAATTCAACTCTCACCCACTCATTCCCCCTTTCCATCATAGAGTGAAAGGGTGAGTAGAGGGGGGGTGCTCCAGGATTTGCTCTTTCCTCTTTGTCCGCGCCGTTTTCTCCTAGTGATCTATATATAATGCAGAACTAGCATCTTATATTTAAAACCAGTTATAAATTATTACGCATTGTTAAATAATAGAAGAATGCTGTTCGCATTAGCTGTCTAAAGAACCTTATGAATTATTTAGCGAGGTTTGGCGTGGTATAGCACCTGAAGTACGGGGCGTGCCTTTATTTCAGAGCAGTCAAGCTCCCCGGTAACGTCTTTGCCCGGCTCTTCCGTCGGGGAAACCTTACGGCCAGTATGCCGCTTTCTTCTGATTCTTCTGCCCTTCATCTCTTGGTAAGGAAGAATCTTTCTTAAAGGATATAAGTGTCTTATAGGTATTTGGTCAGGATAAGTTATTAGTCAGGAGTAATTAACCGGTGCGATTTCTCGGAAAACACTATTTACAGGGGATAATTACTTTAGGTAAAGCTTTAAACTATAAAACACCGATGATAGACCCTGTAATTTAGAATAAATTGTTTAAATTAAGGATATTAGTTAGTGGTTTTTATGCAGATAGCGTCAAAGAAGTAATATTAGACATTGGTTTATTTTTTTTGACATACAGAGTTCTGGTATGTAAATTTACTTTTAAGATTCAATGAAGAAAAGAGAAAATTAATTGGTAGAAGCTTAAATGCGAGGTATAATGATATTATATCTCGCATTTAAGCTTAAATATGCTGGCATCTCCCAGCATGCTAGTTAAAAAATAAAGCATGCTGGGAAAACTTGGATTTGAGGATCATGACATCACTTGCTTCAAAAAATATATATACATAAATGTATATGAAAAATATATAATGAAATCTATAGCTTAGGTTATTTTACAGTGTTGCAATGCGTTGTGATTTCTGAATTCAAATCCTAGCTCGTATTGAAATTAAAAATAATTAAATGAAAAAAGTGCCGCAAAATAATAAGGAAATAGGCAGTGTATTCAACTTAGATTATTAGAAATGACTTTTTATAATAAATAAAAGAAATAAAGATACAGAATGGTTGAAATTGAAGATAATCAGAAAATAGAGAGATCTTTGGGTTATTTAGAGCTATTTAGCGCTGGTTATAAAATTAAACATTAGTTTAATTTATTAATGTAAGTCTTTGATTATGAATTTGTTCAAATATTTATTTAATTGATTGGTTTGAATTTTAACTACAATATGTACAAGCAATGTCTTAATTTTATAATTTTAAATTAATCCTTGTGATTTCGTTACAATCACTAATTTAATTGATTAAAATCAATGAAATTCCTTTTCAATTATTAATGAATAGCATGCAAACACTTTAGCGGATTTTTTACTTCAAAAATAAGAGTAAACAAATTGCTCTCTAATTTTTTAAAAAACAAAGTAATTGCATGTAATATAAATCATAAATGCAGAATAACTATTTTCTTTATTTTATATTTGAACCATTTTTTATTCTTTATTAATTAAATGAGCATTATAACACGATACTTATATAACGATATAACAAATTTCCTTGATTGATAAACATAATGTAATGCAAAATAAATAAGTTTTTACAACATTTTCTTTTCATGTGCAGCCTTTAAAATTCTAAGAACATTTCTATATTACTAATACTCTCTGCATGAATATTCCTAATTGGCTCTTCAAGAGAAAAATTTATTAAGAAACATTTTAAGTGTATAACATTAAATTTTGTAGAAACTTAAACATCACAAATTAAAAGAAATAATACATGTAGCTGCGTCCAATCACAAAACAGTTACAAAATTGTATATATATGCTTAATCATAATGCTAGATGTAAGGTTTTCCTTTTTCTTCTTTTTCTTTGCTTTGTTGTATTAATTTTAGGTTTCAATAACATTTAATGTAATAAACTTGGAATGCTTCAGAATAAATTTTTAATAAAAACGTTTCTTATCTATTTATGATATGCTTTTAGCTTATTTTGCTAACAAGAGATGCGTATTTGTTTATAAATAAGCAATATCATTTTCAAAGTTTCTCACTTAAACTCTTATCAACACATGAATGTCTTTTCTGAAATTATAACTGATTTATTTATTTACCTTAAGCAAACTTATATATAATTTATTTGAATAATTAATTAAATTTTTATTATTTATGTAGATCTAAAAATAAAATGAAACTTGTGATTCTATTTATAGTTCAGAAAAGACAAAATCTTTTATAACGGCTATTTTTACTAATATTTTACTTTTCATTAGATGAGAATTCATAGAATTTTAATCTCTAAATATGTATACGATTTTTAAATTTTTGGGATTTAGTTTGAATTTTTCTAATCTTTAAACAAATAATGTAAAAATATTTACACAAATCAAACTGGTTTGACATGATGCTATGGAATTTACATCTTTGTACGTTTGTACAAATTGTACGTTTAAATTATTAAACTCTCGAAAATAAATTATCTTAGATTCTGTTACTAACTTACTATATTTAGCACAACTAACTTTAGTTAACCTCAAATTAAAAATATTTTTGATTTGTTACACGTAACAAAAAGTAAACAATAAACAAATATCAGTGGCATTATCATTTGTCAAAAAGTTCCCTACATTTATTCTAAGAATGCATTGGTTGATATGTTTCTTTTTTAAACAATATTTTTTCATTAAATAATTATTAACGACTTCAAAATTATGATCCCCTTGATATTGATTTATTTTCTTCGTGTCATTAAAAAAAACATTTAAATTTCTCAGTTATGGTATTTCATTTTTGTTTTATGAAAAGACGTTTAACTCCTTGCAAAAAGACCCAAATGGGATTTTTAATTTGCATTGTTAATTTTATTACTTTTATTGTTATATCTTTAAAGTAACAATGTAAAAAAAGTTTATAGATTAGACGACTTCACAATTGATTTCTCAATATTTAATCATTCATTCTTCATCATTCCATCCGGTTAGCAATAATATATTTTTCAGGTAAACATATTCTCAATATACATTAAATTATTGGCTTTGTTCAACTTTTCTGTTCTACTCTTTTCAACCAATTTAAAATGAAGTTTACAGAGCTTTTATGGATAGTTTGGTCTCTAGAGTATTTTACGCATTATTCCAAAACTTTAAATGATTTTTGTGAACAGTTTTCGGTTCGTTTTTTTAGGCATGAAAGATTACTTTTCTTACCCGGATCTACTCTATCGATATTTAAAAATATTTCGTTTGTTTTTTAATATGTGTTATCATAAAATTGTAAAGCTATTTTTTAATCTCATTTTTATTTGCTTGTTTTTATATACTGTTAAAATATAAAAACAACAACAAACAATTTGTCATCTTAAGAAAAAAGACGACAAATTTCATGGTGGCAAAAATGAAATTTTTCGAATTTCAAAAGAGTCACATGCTCAAGTAGTCTAGAAGAGTAAAAAAAAATATGAAAAGCTGATATAGTAGATGCTTAAATAAATGGTCTTAAATTAAGTTATTTTAAAATAGAATATTTGAAATTTGTCGATTCTCCTCAATCTAACATTGCTTTTTGCCAGTGTATAGGCTCTGAAATACAATTATAAATATCAATTAATGCAAATCTAAAACTATTACTTTTACAGTTTGTAAAATATTCTTTTCAACGAAGTGGAAACCTGACTTTTATTAACTAAAAAATTTCAAAACCTCATTAAATTGCTTGATGATAAATGAACAAAATTAAGACTGCTTAAGATCAGTTGTTTCCCTTCAATCAAGTTGTGCTTTTCGTTTACAAAAATTCTGAAATATAATTCTAAATAATGAATAATAAAAATCTGCAACTATTACTTTTGACATGTTGTAAAATATTCTTTTCGATGAAGTGGAGACCTAATTTTTATGTATTAAACAAATTCAAAATTTTATTACATTGCTTGACGCTAAATGATTAAAATTGAGACTACCTAAGTTCAATCATTTCCCCCAAATTAAGTTGTTCTTTTTGCTTACAAAAATTTAGAAATATAATTCTAAATATTGAATTTTGCAAAACTGCAACTACTACTTTTATCATTTCGTAAAAATTTTTTTTCTAAGAATCTGAGACAGACATAATATTTATTCATTAAAAAATTTCAAAACTTATTAAACTGTGTGAGGATAAAATTTAAGAATTCACATTAAAAAAAAGTGTCCATAAATGTATAGATATCTAAGTAATTACCAAAAAAATTTCAATCATAGAATGGAATATAGGAATTAATTTTTACGGGCATTAAATATATTTATATTTAGTACTCATTTAAAAATACGTAGTTTTCGTTATTAAAAATGCATCAAATTAGGAATAGCTATCAACCCTAAATTTTAATAATTAATTCATTTAAAAATTAATTTATTTAAAAATCCAAAATTATTAGCTGATTAAAACTTATGTAAATAAAAAATAAAATGGGGCTTTGATTATATTTTCAAACCATGTTTGGAGGGAGTCTAATATGATGCTCTCAAATTCAAAACATTTTGTGGATATGCATCTAGCTTCATTTTAGAAAGATGCATTGATTTTCGAAGCATATCATTATTTAGAAAGGGCTTCAATAGCGCCATCTGGGAGTATAAACAAGCAGTGTGAAAATATTTGCTTCGAAATAATTTAAATGCAGGCGTAAGTTCAAATCATTGCAACAATTTCTAATATAAATAAATCCCTACATCTAAATGAACATTTTCGAACAAATCATAAAAGCTTTTGTTTTTAATTCCTGCAAAAAAGTCGGTTTTATTCATTAGTTTTTTAATTATAAAACTAGTATAAAAATAGAAATTTAAATGATTGATTTCGATATTTTGAACAATCTAAAAATAAATCTCTAAAAAAATCATAAATAGCTTCATTAACTGAACCAAAATTGGCCAAATGTTATAATGAATTATGTATTACTTCGTCAAAAATGTAAACGTCATAAAAGAAAACAATACTAAATGAATAAAAAGAATTTAGAGTTCATAAGGTTATAATAAATAAACAAATATTGAAAAATATCCGGAACATTTTTCAACGAATTTTGTAGTCGGGTCTTAGCCTACTTCAACCTCCATGATCAGGAAGGCACAGTTAGAAAACGTTTTGACACTGCTAACTATGATTTAATCACGAAATATTACATAATAATAATCTTAATTCTTTGAATTAAAATACCCTTTTCCAATGTTTAAGACAAGTATTGACTACGTAAAGTCGGGAAGTAATTATCTGAATCATAAAATCATTACACATTTATGAAACTAACTCAATTACACGGTTTTTTTTAATTAAATGGAACTTATTTATGTCCAATGTTAAACATGGTTCTTTTTAGGTACTAAAAATAAAATTGGAAATAGATCTGCTAAATAGTTGCCGAGAAGTAAAAACTAAAAAAAATACCATGTTTCATTAAAAAAAAGCTTTTTTTCTAATTTGATATGAAATGGATTGAAAAGCCATCTCTTGAAAAATAATTTCAAACAGAGTGAAAAAGAAATATTAATTTCCAAGTATATTTTAAGATATTCTTTATGAATCAATAAATGTTCTACTGTGTGTGGAACGAAAATGTGTATTTGGAGATTTTTTGGCACACATCAGTCAATTGAAGCTTACCCAAAAAATATTTAGAATAAATTATCGTGTGTTTTTTGGGAAAGAAAAATTAGTTTTCAAACATGATGGTGCACAGGACAAAAAAATTGAAGCCATTCTCAAAAATTAGCTGCGACCAAATGAATGGCTTATACACTCATAATTAACTTTGAAAAATTACAATTAGTTTTAAATATTAAGATGCTATATAACAAAATAGAAGACAATCAAAAAGCATTTTTCTCCACAAATAGTGTGTTTTTTAATTTAAGTAAAACTTTCCGAATATGTTTGAAAAATATTTTAAGATCTATGGAAGAAAAAATAGTTAAAATTCTCTTGATTGATCTATTTCCATGGAATTTAATTGTTTTTAGTTTTAAAAATTTAGTTCTTATAAAAGGACCTTTATGATTTTAATGAATAATAATTTTTGATGCATTTGAAACAATGAGAAAATTGTGTACTGAAGTGGAAAGTTGAAATTTTCACATGAGTAGAAATAGAGGCTAAATTAATTACAGAAACTAATTTTTGCTTTTAAAAAGTTGACTTTATGGTTAAATTAAATTTTCTGAATTAGTTTAAGGAAAATATTTTCTTCGTTGTACAAAGTACATAATGCTATAAAAAATATCATGCTAAAATGTAAATGCAAATGGTTAAATAGTTTTGAGTTATTCTTAAATCATTTCATACCAATTATTTAGCATAAAACTCTATAAAAATGTTGAAAAATTAGTTAAATATCTAATAATGATCTATCGAATTAAAACTGACGAATTCAACCTAGTGTTTTAAACTACTACAGAGATATAAAAAAATAGAGTTTCGAAACTGTCAACAATCCTTCAAATATTTAAATATTTTATAATAGCATATTTAAACGCGTATTGCCATGTATAAATGTATTTATATACCGCCAACACCACTGCCACATTTGCCATTCGGCTTTGAATTAATTTCCGGACAATGCTATACAGATGTTACACAAATCAGCAATACGAAACTAAAATGAAATCACTGAAACAGTTTTGGGTCATTTTGTAGCTTGTCTCAAAATTGCGGTTCTGTGGAAAACGTAATTAAAATTATGAGCGAAAATTTCACGGAATCTCATCGGTATTTTTCATGAAAATCATCGCTTTGACAATCATGATCTAATCACAGATCATGTAAATATATACTGTGGCTTCAAAAAATATTTTGAAACTATCAATAAAATATGCATTCTAAAAATATATAAATACTCTAAAATAGTATATGAAAATGCACATTCTAATATATGTATATATATTAGAATGTGTAATGAATATGTATATACGTAACATATATACTGTTAAAATAAGTTTTCTTAAAAAANTGGTGAATGTCCGAAATATTTGTTATATCCAATTTTATATTAATTTATTCGTTGATATTATTATATTTATTTGATTTATTTATATTTTTTCTATATTTTAATACTTACTGACGATAGATTAGAAGAAACATCAGTGTTTGGAGTATCGGGCAAATATATAAAGGGCAATGGCACTTGACCTTAAAGAAAAAATCCGTGTATGGTATACCGGGCAAATGTATACTTGGCAGTGGCACTTAACCTTAAAAAAACATCAGTGTAGGGTATACAGGGCAAATGTATACTGGGCAGCGGCACTTAACCGTAAAGAACGTCAGTGTAGGGTATACCGGGTAAATGTATACCGGGCTAANCTTACTGGCGATAGATTAGAAGAAACATCAGTGTTTGGAGTATCGGGCAAATATATACCGGGCAATGGCACTTGACCTTAAAGAAAAAATCCGTGTATAGTATACCGGGCAAATGTATACCGGGCAGTGGCACTTAACTTTAAAAAAATATCAGTGTAGGGTATACAGGGCAAATGCATACTGGGCAGTGGCACTTAACCTTTAAAAACATCAGTGTAGGGTATACCGGGTAAATGTATACCGGGCAGTGGCACTTACTCTTAAAAAAACATCAGTGTAGGGTATACCGAGCAAATGTATACCGGTCAAATGTAAATGTATGGCCCGATACTCCAAACACTGATGTTTCTTCTGATCTATCGTCAGTAAGTATTAAAATATCGAATAAATGTAATTATATCCACGAATAAATTCATATCAAATCGAATGTAATAAATAGGACATTCACCAAAGCGACTATGTGATTGTCAACATTCACCGGTGAAAGTCAACAACCACCGATTTCGCTCATTCACCGTAACATGTATATATATATACACATATATATTGATACATAGATAGAATACTATATATCAAAAAATATAGTGCAACATACTGCTAAAATATGGATTCAAATATATTGTAAAAATATATTTATAATGTAATATTTTTTATTTACCTAATATGACATTTACAGGAACAAATTAATGATCAGTATACTTAAATTTAATGTTTATAATTTTACAAATGTAGTATATTTGAGCATGCACAATTTTGAACATGTTACTCTTTAAACTAATTTTGTCAATTAGCTTTCCAAAATACTTTGAGTGTATTAAAAAGCATTAACCTTTTAAGAAGATATTTTGCCACAAAGCACCATTTAGGTCAAGTGTACTGCACAATTTTAAATCTTGGGGAATTTGAAATAAATAAATGAATTTCCATGGTTTTAATGCTTTCTTACTGTTCTTGAGATAATGTTAATAATGTAACAAATGTGTTAAATGATATGCGTTACATATGTGTTTGATGATATTATTTTGTATACGCAAAAATTCTGCATTAGGATATTTGTGATGACTTAAACAGTTATATATAAAACATTTATTCTAAATTACGTTAAAATCATTAATAAAATATATATTCTAACTTGACCCTTTTCTCTAAAACGAACAATAAAATTAAACTTTAATGAAACAAATTCCTAGTACCCAAAACTTCCCAATATACACAAATATATTTGTTACGATAATTATTCCAGCATATTTGTGAAACCAATAATGGTTCTTTTCGTACAGAGTGTAAACTAAAATCAAAATAAAAATTTTCTAAACACAATAATCACGCAAACCCAAACAAGTACACAACAAGGGTTATAATAACTGTTTATTAGAATTGACGATTCGTTTTCCCCTATTTCTTTCTCTCTTTGCTGCATTAATAACTCATGGAATTAAGTGAACTCATGTGATTTACCTTTCAACTGAAATACCCTCACAGACCAGTTGCGATGATCATTAAGAATTTATCGTATCGCGGGGTAATCGATATCAAAGAGCGACCCGCTAGTCATTAGTTTCTCTCACGAAATAAAACTTTGATGAGTATGCTCAGATTACCTGTTCTGTACTCTTGCTCTCTTATTGATTTCATTGATAAGACTTTTTTTTCTTATCTTCTTTCTTTTTTCTTCCTTAAAAAAAATTTTGAAGCTGCGAAAAATTTAGAAAATTATTTTTGTGGAGTTCAGAGATGAAAAGAGTTTTCCAAACAAGCTTTTAACTTTTACTTTAAAAAATTAACTCGACTGGCCAATAATTAAACTGGCTCGAAATAGATTTAAATTCGACAGTCGTTAAAATAGTGAGAAATGAATTTCTTTTAAAATCGCATTTTGTCATTAAGAAATATATTTTGATTACGTATGCAATTTCTGTCACAAAACAAATCTATTTTTTAAAAAAATATTATTAAGTCAAATTAACAATTCCATTGATAAGACTTTTTTTTCCTATCTTCTTTCTTTTTTCTTCTTTAAAAAAATTTTTGAAGCTGCGAGAAATTTAGAAAATTATTTTTGTGGAGTTCGGAGATGAAAAGAGTTTTCCAAACAAGCTTTTAACAGTTACTTTAAAAAATTATCTCGATTAGCCAATAATTAAGCTGGGTTGAAATAGATTTAAATTTGACAATCGTTAAAATAGTGAGAAATGAACTTCTTTTAAAATCGCATTTTGTCATTACGAAATATATCTTGATAACGGATGCAGTTTCTGTCACAAAATAAATCTATCTTTTAAAAAAATATGATTAAGTTAAATTAACTATTCAAAATTATTAATTACTTTAGTTTATTTCAGGAAATGAAATTTGTGAGGCATGCTTAGATAACATGTTCTGAACTCTTGGTTAATTATTGTTTTCATTGGTAAGAGCATTGATCTTGCTTTCTGCATAGATTTGCAAAAATTTTAAATTTAGAAAAAAGTAGGAAATAAGTTTTTTCTTAGTTCATAGATGAAAAGAGAGAGCTTAAATATAGAATGAACGAATAGAGATGAATTCAAGTAGAACTTGAAGATGAGAATTTAAATAATGTTATTGTTAATAAGTTTTACGGCATATAATTATGATAGGCATGATTAGATAACATGCTCAAGAGACTCAGATAATATTTTAAGATTATCTGTTTAAATACTAACTTTTTTTTTATTCTTCAAAAAATTAAAGCGGTGAAAAATTTAAAAAATGCTTTTAATTAGAGATAAAAAGTGATTTCGAAACAAGCTTTTAACTCTAATTTTAAAAAAACAACAAAAAAAGAAAAAAAAAGCATATTATTTTGCATATACTTATGCTGTCCTGAAATAGATTTAAATTTGACAATCGTTAAAAAGAGCTGGAGATATTTAATTGAAAGTGAACTTATTTTAAAACTTAATTTGTCATTATAATTACATCTCAATTATCTATGTAGTTTCTGACACACACAAAACTGAAACTAAAAAAGTATGATTGAGTCGAATTAATAATTAAAAATTATTCTTAAATTTGTTTTATTTCAGGGAAATGAAATTTGAGGAGCATGCTTAGATAACATACTCCGAACTCTTGGTTACTTATTGTTTTCAGTGATAAGAAATTTTATCTTGCTTTCTTTATTTCATTTGCAAAAATTTTAAAATTATAAAAAGTAGGAAATGATTTTTTGAGCATTTCAGAGTTGAAAAGGGAGAACCTAATGAACTTAAAGAGAGCACGAGATGAAAATTCAAGTAATATAATTAAGTTATTGTTAATAGGTTTCGAGACCCATAATTTTTGAGCCTGATTAGATAGCATGCTCAAGATGCTCAGATAATACTCTGAGATAATATCAACTTTCTTTTTACTTTTCCAAAAAGATTCAAAGCTGCAAAAAATTAAGAATATTTTTGCACAGTTCACAGAGGAAAGAAAATTTCTAAACAAAATAGTAACTCTTACTTCAAAAAACATTTTCTCGATTTGCAAATAACTACTTTTTCTTGAAATAGATTTAAATTTGACAATCATTAAAATAATAAGCGATACTTAATTTATTGTTAACTTATTTTAAAAACATACTTTGTCATTACGAATGCATCTTAACTACATATGCAGTTTCAGACACACACCAAACTAATTTAAAAAGTATAATTGAGTTAAATTAACAATTTGAAATTATTTTTAACTTTTTATATATCAGGGAAATTAACTTTATGGAATATACTCAGATTACATATTCTGAACTCTTGGTTTCTTATTGTTTTCACTATTCAGACCTTGCTTTCTGCATATAAAATAGCAAAAGTTTGAACTTAAGAAATGATTTATTGTAGTGTTCCGAGATAAACAAAAAAAAAAAGATAACTTAAAGATCAACTCAAAGAGAACTCGAGGATGGAAATTGAAATACTAATATAATTAAGTTAACGATTATAAGTTTCNAAAGTTTGAACTTAAGAAATGATTTATTGTAGTGTTCCGAGATAAAAAAAAAAAAGATAACTTAAAGATCAACTCAAAGAGAACTCGAGGATGGAAATTGTTAACTTATAAGTTAACGATTATAAGTTTCACGACATATAGTTTTGATGAGTATAATCAGATAACATGCTCTAGATGCTGTCAGATAACACTCTGAGAAAATATGCTTAAGGGCTAACTAGTTATGTGAGATAATATCATCAGATAACTTCCAATTTCTTAATGTTTTCATTCATAAGATCCTTTTCTTTTTAACTCCTTTCTTCTATTTTTTTTATCTGAAAAAGTAACAGTCAGAAGCTTTGAAAAATTTAGAAAGTTAATTTTGGGGAATCAAAACTAGAAAAGATACTTCCATACAAGCTTTTAACTGTTACTTAAAAAAATTATCTCGATTTCCAAGAAATTATGCTGAATTGAAAAGTATTTAAATGTTAGAGTAATAAAATAATAAAGATTTGATATCTCGATTTCCAAGACATTATGCTGAATTGAAAATTATTTAAATGTTTGGGCAAAAAAAAAATAAAAATTTGATTATATGTGAATTTATTTTATAAATATACGTTGTATTTACTAAATCGGTCTTGATTATATTACAGTTTTTGGCATTTTAATTTAATCGATATTCAAATAATATAAATATGGTAATTTAACAGTTTAAAATTATAGATATTACGCTTATTTAATGAAAGATAATTTTGGTTGTATAACCTATTCTAAACTCTAATTTTCTTAATGTTTTCATTGAAAGAAGTTTTTCCTCTTACCAACTTTCTTCTTTTACCTCAAGATGTAAATATTTGATGCAGTTAAAAATTTGGAGAATTATTTTCGTGGAGATATTTCCTAAGAAACTTTTACAGCTCTGAACTCTTTTCAGAAATGTAACTAATTCTTAAAAAATTATGTTGGCTGAAAAGAAAATAAGGAATAGTTAATTAAATGTGAACTATTTTCGTGAATTTTATTTAAAACAATAAAGGCTTGAATTTAATTTAATTGCTTGTTTTTAAATATGTACATATTTCTCAACACTTAATATTTAATCAATATTAAAATGGCATAATTACGTTCAAATTTTGATAATTTCGTCAACTCAAGAAATAAGATGCTGAGGAACGTGCTCAGATTACCTATTCTGAACTTTTGCTTTCAATTGTTTTATGAACCTTTTCTTCTTTTATCATCTCTAACTTCTTTATTATACTGACTTACGATTAAAAAGATGAATTATACTTAATCAGGAAAGTTGTGATGGTTAGAATTGAAAAAAAAATTTTTTTCTTGAGATTAAACAAGATAAACAAATTTCACAAAAGCTTTCAACTGTTATTTAAATTATTATTTCAGCTTAATGAAAAGTATACTAACTTAAAAAGGGGGAAGCATTTCGACGGTCATTAAGATAACAGGAAAATGTAAGAATAATAAGTCATATTCATAAATGTAATAAGTAATTATTTCGGCTAAATGAAAATTTTACCAGCTTTAAAAAGGAAGAAAATAGTTGAACAGTCATTAAGACAGTTCGAAATGTAAATATATTTCTTAAAAATACTTTGTACTTAACTAAATACAATAAAATGCATGAAATTAATCTTAATGTTTAGAAATTAAAAGCAATACCAGTTTTGATATTTTGTATTAAAGGAAGATTATGCAAAATACTATTAATTTTACATTTTCAACTTATTAATAAATTATGGTCTTGAAATATAGAAAAAAATCACTGAATGTTTTCCCCGTTGTTCCTTTCTATATTTAGGATCATGAGCAAAAACAAAGTGTGTATAGCATTATTTCTTGCTTTACCATTCTGCTAAATTGATGATTCTTTTGAATTATACAATCGTCAATGGATCTTTATTGATGAATAGATTAAAATTTGTCTAGTTCAACAACAAATAGATAAATTTCATTATTAAACAGTCAGCTAAATAAAAGGCGCCTGGATAGCATGGTTGCTAGGGCGCTGGACTCACGTACGCGAGAACGGTAGTTCTAATCCAGCCGGCCGAAGACTCCTCGCGTAGTAAATAGTGATTGGTGCACATTAAATCTGTCGAGTCATAAAGTCCTCCATATTGCAATAAAAAATTAAATCTCTGGGGGTACTGGATTGGAGATTGATCATTCTCTGGTTCAAGTCAAAATTACGATCTGTGGATAATTGAATGGATGCATGAGTGGGTCCGCTTTCTAATCGGGTGTGACGTATGGGTGTGGCAGACGTCAAATTCTTGGCCATAGATGGCGCCACTGGAAAACAAGTTTAATGGCCTACAACAACAACAACAGCCAAATAAGAAAAAATTTGAAACTCGACGAGTGTAGATTCCTGGCTAAGTGTGTACATTTTCATAGCTGACATACACAATGTTATAATTAAATGGTTTAATGAAATTTTTCAAACATATTTCATATTTCATACAGTTCATTATTCATTTAGATTATATTTTAAGCTCTTAATGTCAAATGAAGCGGTTAAAAAGCATCGGAAAGTTTTCTAAATCGTAAAAGGACCATTGGTTTTTTTAGAAATAAAAAAATATCTCGTTAAATTCGCAAACGTTTTTGGAACTTCAATTTCTCTCTTATGTAGAAGTTGTAATGGTATGTGAAGTTATTAAATTTCGAAACATTAAACGTCATTTCAATAGGTTTGTCAACGATTTTTAAGGTCTTGTTTTAACGACTTTTAAACTCTTATTATTTATATTTTACTTTTATCTGTTGAAACAACTAACAGAGAAATATGACACACGTCTTGAGTATGCCATTAAAAATAAGATCATAGTAATTACTTTCTCGACTTAAATTATTTTTTAAAGTTCTTTCGTTCGTTATAAGTATCATCATTTTAATTAAAAATTCTCCCCTGAAGCGTTTGGCTGATAATGTAGTATTTTGTTTTTAAATTTCACATTTTATTTATTTTTCTAAGAAGTAGGACCCATCATATAGCAATATTGCCGTAGTGTTGCTGACTAGTTCTCAAAGTCTGTGCAGATAAATTTGTTTTACTATGACAAATCTCTAGTGATTTTTTTTTTTAGCTAGCCTTAATCATTGGTAATAACAGGATATAATTTTTTTTCAGTCAAGCTTATTATGCGTTAACTAAAGATTCATTCTTTAACACACAGTAAGCATTTAGTTCAATAATAGCACTGTTCTGCTACGTTTCGATGACCTCTGCTCTCGTAGTAAAATTGAAAACTACTCGGTTTCGCCCCCTTCCTCCTTGATTTGAGACTATTCAGGAATATACACCGAAGAGCCATTACATTATGACCACCCTGCTAATAACATGTAGGACCACCTTTAGCCCTCAAATCTGCTAGCATCCGCAGTGGCATTGATTCCTGAAGTCTGAGGTATCTGGTAACATGCGCTCACCAACTGGTCTTAGCAATTCCCTCACATTGCGAGAGGGTAGCGTGGCAGCACGAATTTGGTTTTCCAAGTGGGACCAAAAATGCTCTATTGGATAAAGGTCAGGTGAATTTGGGGGCCAAGACATGACTTGAAAGTCTCTGGAATGTTCCTCGAACCAATCCATGACAATTCGACCCGTATTACATGTTGCATTATCCTGTTGGTAAACACCATCCCCCGCAGGAAAAACTGTTGCCATGAATAGGTGAACCTGGTCTGCAACTATGTTCAAGTAGTTTACAGACGTCAGGGATTGTTCTATGAGGATTATGGGTCCTAATGTGCACCATGAAAGCATTGTTCCTGGGCGAGAAACCATGAAAACCTGGGCGAGCCCATTGTTATAGATGGAGGGTGGTCATAATGTAATGGCTCTTCGGTATATACATATACATACAAGGGTGAAATTAATTTGCCGAAATATCACCTCCTACCTTCTCTTCGAAATATGACCATCGAAATATGACCATTTATGTAAAGAGAGAGAGAGAGTATTTTTATTGATTTTGATTGAAACCGGCTACAAATGAAGCATTAGTGTTGGGAATGAACGGGAAAGTGCATACCGAGTAATGAAATTAATATGCATTTTTTATCATGTGTAACAAAATGCGTTGTTATTATTAAAAATAAATGGGTTAACCAAAATATAAGGGAGTAACCGAAATATTCCGAGAAGAATGTGTGGCTACTTCCTTATTTAAACTGGTCCCGTATTCATGACATTGCTTTTTAAGATTAGGTGCTATCACCCGGTGTAAGCTTACCTTGTATTTCTCACAAGAAAATTTTGTTTTGTTTTGTTCTTTAGTTATTAATGTAAAAAGTTATTCCTCACACTGTTGTTTTTCGAAGGTAAAGTGCCATTTTCTTGTATTCCTTAGACGGAAGTTTTTAAAGTTTAGAGCCACTGTCAAGCGCCTTTTATTGATATTTCTTAAGGCTGAGGACCATGCCGATATACATTTAAGCAGTAAACTAAAACTAAAACTAAAATATTATTTTTAATTATTTTTAATAAAAATTTAAATAATCTGAACTTTATATTAAAAAATTAATTGAATCTAAATTGTTAGAAATATAATATAATTAATAAGGGCTTTCCACAAAAAAGTAGTTTCTCTAGAATTTTTTAATCTCCGATCACACAATTTTCTGTTTTTGATTTTTTGAAGTATCTTAACGGTTCTTTTTTTATCACAGATATTTAATTCTTAGAATAGAATGTTCCTTAGCGGGAGGAAGGCGGAGCAAAAGATCAAAAATATTTTGACGGCGCTCCGAATTTCCATGCCGTATCCATTGGCAACACGAACACGTGGTTGGCTAGCATCAGAGGCGGGGCAGGTAGGCGGTCGGATTCACTGCAATTTCTCCTTAAAATCTTTTTCACTACAGGCGTCACTTCTGAGTTAGTAATTTCGTTAGCTAGAACTGGAATAAAGCAATGGAAACATTCAACTGTGTGCTTTTATTTAAATTAATGTTGAGACAGTAAATGAGGTTAACATAGTGTTTACTTACTAAAAAACAATTATTCTAAAATTTACAAAATTCAGTCATTCTTTTGCGGATATTTTTATTCCACATAAATTTCTACAATATACTTTTTTATCAACAAAAGAATTAAATGAAAAAAGTTTCACTTGAAGGCATGGAATTATTTAATCCCTTTATTTCCAAGTATCCTTTATAGTAGTTTAAAATTATAACTTTTGTTTTAAGAACCGTTTGTTAACAATAAAGTAATTATAAAAAAATAAAGAAAATGAAACTAACAAATAATTTTTAAATAAAAGGCTACAAATAAAAATAAAAGATAATTCAAAAACTCTAAGCTTCTAGTGTCCCTTAAAATCTAAATGCTCATACATATACAATCAGAGACATTTTTTTAAAGTCACAACTATAAATTTGGGAAATAGCGCTGGTCACATGCATGGACACAAGAAAGATGAAAAAATTCAGCAGCAGTACGAAGGTAACTGTTAGTTTTAGTGTTTGTTATGAACTTTTTCTCTCCGGAATTTTGTTGAAAATTGAAATTGAATGTCCCTCTTGGACCGGATGGAGCACTTCTGCAACACCACTTCTGCAACACCACTTCTGCAACAACATTCATAACATGTTCAAAGTTTGAAAACGCTATAGCGCGCTAATTTTCTTTGGTATTAAGCCATTGTGTTAGTGTTTGATATTATTAGTATTCCAGTTTTCTGTCTGGTCTTTGAAAGATAAATACTGTGCTCAAACTTACCTCGCATTGAGTTAAGGTTTTGGTCAAATAACAATAGAAAAATAAAACAGACCAAGGGTTCTACTTTTAAATTCAGCAACACTAGCTGATCTCTCAACTATTGAGGCATTTTTATCATAGCCTACCACAGTATCCCTTACATTTGTTGATTCATCAATTGTTATGAAATAAAATACGAAACACTTTCATTTGATTTTGAGTATACTAAATCTGTTTGAAGTCAGATTCTCCGATACATCAGACAAGCTGATATTCTAAATAGCTTTATATGGGTTTATATGAGTAAAGTATATTAAATGCACACTGAAGACATTCTTTAGTAAAATATTCTTTATTAAAGGGATTTTTACACTGCAGAAATATTCCGGATCAAATTACAGAATAAAATACCGGCACTTTGGGTGCATCATCCATAAAATTCATCTTACAGTAAAATATTATACAATAGTATTTATTTAACGAGAGTGATTCGATGATTTTAAGACAATCATTGCTGTGAAAATTACGGTATATCAAGTTACTAATACTGTGAAATACAAAAATTCGGCAAAATACAGGTACCCGAGTGCCGGTACTTTCTATCACAATTTGATCCGGAGTTCTTTACAACGTATGTTATATAAATTTTTGGTTACCTTGCAGTTAATTCTAATGTTATCATCATTTAACTTATTATCGTAGGAAAAACAATTCCTTAACATTGTCACTTCAAAAATATTCAACCATTGCAAAATACTTTGAACTATGCGTTTAGTATCATAATGCACTTTTATTTTACATTCTTTCACAATGCTGTGCCTTCTTTTTAATAGAATCAAACTACCTTATTCTTCAAGAACTCTATTTCTCTGAAAATAAATCTTTTTTATTTTTATTTTAACAGCTTTCCTTCATTACTATCATGACTCGTTATTGCGTGGGCAGTCAGAGACAAAACAGTTCTGAACTGAGAGGTGTAACTGATATTAATAGCAGAACATTTCTTATATCACACGAGTCACCAAGAAGCCATGGCTGTAAAGTTCTTGTTTCACTTACATTCATTTTTCTTCAAAACGGCTTGCAAGAAAGCATATCCTTATGAAAAGTTTTTTAAAGTGAAACTGAAAGTTGAGACGAAACTCACTCTCTTATTTTGTCTCTGATTATTAGGGTTAAACAAACTAATCCGGCTATCTTTTTCATAAGTATCAGCAGCGAATTTTGCACACTTAATTATCATCTGAAAAAATAGTTTTCAGCAGTTTTTATTATTCTTATTATTTTCGAACTATTGCATTAAATATTCGAACAATTGCATTAATAATAGAGCAGGACGCCAAAATATCGTTCGTTGACAGGCCAGTTGCGGCCCACGGGCCTTGCATTGTATGGCCTTCATCAAAAGTGTGCTAATAATTATTAGGGAATATGCTTTGATCATGTTAATAATTCAAATCACAATCAAATAAATAAATAAAAAATTACATCTTTTCAAATTTGAACATCAAAGCATATTTTGCACATATTACATAGTGTTATAAATGTTAGAAATTCTAAAGAAAGCAAATATAGAAAAAAAATTTCATCTGCGTTTCGAAAATTTCCTTTTTGTAGTAAACAAGACATACATATATTTATTATGTGTATTGAAATATGATTGATAAAGCTGAACATGTGGAGAAAAAGAGTTAAAAGTGTAATTGAAGTTTAAGTCTTGCTCATTCAACCTCCTTATTATTATTAAACATTGTTTCTTACTTAACTGTTTGTTCTTTAATACAGTTAGAATAAAAATCACTTGCTGTAAAAACTGTGGTGTACTATCTCTCCGTCATTAATGTTAATCAACCCAAAAAATTACTCAATGGAAAGCTTTTTTTCAAGCTATCATCAAATCCAGCTGTAATATACAATTTAAAGGATGTAATTCAATCTAAAACTCTTATATTAGCTATAAATTTTAATGACTGAATCAAAATTATTTAATTATTTGAATGATTAAAAAAGATAATTTAGTATTGGTAAAAAATTACGTAATTAGGTTTTTAAAAATTATAATTGCAATTTGGCAGTCTGATGGAAATAAATAATAATCCGCGTCTATGCGCTCTTTTAGCATAGTAAAAATATTTGTTTATGAATTTGATATTTTCTTATGTCAAGAAATGTGTCTGTATTTTTTACCAAAACTATTATGTACATAAAAAAGTTATTTTTAAAAGGAAAGAAAAATAATAATGCAAACATTAAAAAACGAAAATATTTTCAAGCATTGATTTTGCCTGTAATTAACTAATGATATTTGGAGTTTTTTTAATGAAATCTGATCTAATATTTGTGAATACAAATTCAAATGAATAAGAATAAATGTTATGTTTAAATATTTCACATCTTTTCCCTTTTTTATTTATCAGTAATTAAACTATATGATTTAAACTATATTTTTTTGGAGGGGTAAGACAAAAATTTTTCCCAGGAACGCTTTTGGTCAAAAAATTTTTCAAAGCCTTTTAAAATTTTGGATAGAAAAAGTTAATCTATTATGTTCTGCTTACGGAAATTCTTAGCTTGAAAAATACAGATTTTAATGAATTTATTCATTTATTTGAAAATTTGTATGTGTTGAAACAGACTTGAAGATAAATATTTTCAAATTTAGTTAGTTTTACTCTCCTTCGTAGAAAGTTTGTAATAGCATTTTCTGTTAAACTTCAAAGCCAACAGCTGTTATGCAGGTAACTCAAAACGACTCTGTCAACGTTTTTCACACAAAAACCGTACCTTTTTAAGGTTTATATGTTACTGTAAGAGCACGAAGTCTGGTAAATGTTGGGTTTTACCGGTGAAACTTGGGACTTACCGAAGTAGTTTGGTAAAAGTTCAACTTTTACTAAGCTTTTGAGGTAAAGCCTTGGAGTAACCAACACTTTCAGGTAAAAGTCCAAAATGAGGATTTTTTAAAATTATTTTTAAAAATTATAGAAATCTTTTCAATAGTTGACAAAAGAATTGTGCATTAGTTTAGATTTTTACAGGTGGGATCTTATTTGTGTAATGTCATAAATATGACATTGTATAGTTTCTTTTTTTTTAATTTCTTGTAATTTTTAGAAAAATAATTCATCGACAGTTCTATTGACATAATCTTAAATCCTAATTTATTTTGATTACTTCCGCAATTTACATTTTCAATTAAATAATTGAAATTTGTTTTAGCCTTTTCATAACACACACACACTGTTGCAATATAATGCTACTATATACTCTTCCAGTAAAGGGGGTCGTTGGCTCAGGATAATTTATTTCACCAACTCAAACACCAAACATAATAATAGATATTGTCGAGTTCGTAAAATTTTCTATGATACCTCTTATAAATATTTTGTGCAAAGTCAAAAGTCAAAACATTTGTGGATAAAGAATTTTTTTTAACAGATAATTATTTCTCCGTAAAATACTTTAGTGTAGTTACAAGTCAGCGTTTTTATTTAGTGAATTACGTAAATAAGACTGAAATTTTGATTACTTCAATAATTTTAATAAGGATATTATTGCTATCAAGAACTTTTCAGTTCTTTAAAATTTATTTTAAAATAATCTTATTTTGTTTTAAACAAACTCATCGTGAATTTAGTTTGTTTTTATTCATGAAAACTTATTGTGTTTTAGAAATTTTTAATTTATCATTTTTAATGCATATGTAATTTTTTCTAAATTTTATAAGTTTAAATAATCGTTATGGTACAAAACATTAATTTAATTGATTTATGATAAATAAGAATTTATTTTAAGAAAAATCGTGGATAAAATAATTGAAAAATGTTTAAGGTATTTTCCCTTAAGATTTCCACCACATTTTATAAAATTTATTAGTTACTAAAATCAAATTTCACATTGTGGAAACTAATGACAATATTTGAGGCAACTCAAAAAGGTTTCACTAATTACATTGTTTGGAGTGATTATTACCTAAACCAAAACCTAACAGGGTTAACCTAGAACCTGAGTGTTATACGGAATAGTCAAGCAAAATACATCTAATATAATCACTTTGTATTATTCAGATTAACTTACAATATATCAATTTGCAATATTTTTGAATAATACTCCAAAGATTTGAATAATACTCCAAAGATTTGAATAATACTCCAAAGAATTTTAGTATTATTTCATTGTTGGATAATTTAACAAATGAAATCCAAAAAAACTTCACATCTGTATATAAATTCCTAACATTACATAACGTTTTTTCTCAAGTATTTAGAAGACATTCCTTCTTTTACTAAAATATTTTTAATTTTTGCGATCTGAACAATCTTAGAAAATATTATAAAGTTAGCGATCTTCTATTAAATAATTTGATAATTTTCTTGAAAACTATAGATGTTATTCTAACATTCAAAATTTTTTAAAGGACTTGAGTTTTGCCTTTTCAAGAAAAACAAATCTATAACAGGAACTGGTATTAATTTATATTAGTATAAAACAATAAAATTTACTAAAAATGCGAAATAAATAAGTTAATAAAAATCCTAAAAACCAATGTATTTTTCTAAAATCAATAGGACCTAAATTTTTATCATCCTTATAAAGGCCTTTATTCTTTTCTTACCACTATAAATGGAAACCTATAATGATCATTGTAAATATAATGTTTTCACTGAAAATGCACAATAAATAAGTTAATTAAAATCATAAAAACCAATGTATTTTTCTAAAATCAATAAGACCTAAATTTTTATCATCATAATAAAAACTTTTATTCTTTTTTAACCATCATAAACGAAAAAACTGTAATAATCATTGTAAATATAATGTTTATCATCCGATTGTGATATGCAGAAGTTCAGGGTGCTAACTTTCCAAACCAACAGTTTGTAATTTTCTTAAATAAAAAATATCTTGATTCTTTACTTTTTTTAAAGTTCTGGTAGCAAATTTGTAAAAAAAATAAGAGCATGCGTTATAATTGTGACAATCAACAACCACGAGAAAAATCTCCAAAAATGTCATGGAGTTGTTAAAGGTCGTTGGATTGCAAATTAGAGCCCGGGGCAAAGTACTTTGAGCTGGGAGTGTTATTATTGTAAAAGGCAAAAGCCAATAGTTAAAAAAACATTGGAAGGAAAAGTCTATTCATTAAATCATTTTCGTATTGTATTAATAAATTAGTC
Organism: Parasteatoda tepidariorum; assembly: GCF_043381705.1. Taxonomy (NCBI): domain Eukaryota; kingdom Metazoa; phylum Arthropoda; class Arachnida; order Araneae; family Theridiidae; genus Parasteatoda; species Parasteatoda tepidariorum. The sequence goes on along the minus strand of NC_092214.1, from coordinate 49,344,435 downwards.
TATGATAAAAAAATTATTTATTTCTATAAAATATTATTGCTTTTTCTTGAATTTAAAAGTTATTTAAATTGTTATGTTTTAAAATTTTTCATACCTAAAAATCGTATTTTTCTCTCAATAAAATAATATGTTTGATCCAAATACTAGTCTGCTAAAAAATTTTAATAAATTTAAAATTTTTAGTACTTAGTCTTCAATAGGAAGCCTTCGTGAATTATTTTCGTTACCAAACACACCAATTATTGCTTACTTCTCTTAATGTCAGTAGAGTATTCACAATCAAGTGTGAGATAGCTTGAGTTTGTTGTTATCTTGCTCGCTACTATACATCTAAGAAACAAAAGTTCACCGTTGCAAAATATATTCATGTTTCCAGCTGCATGATAAGGATAATTATGATTTAATTTTGAATAATTGTCAATTATATTAAATAATATTTCAGTATTTAATTTCTATCCAATTTCTTATGATTAGCATCATTTAAGTTGGACTTATTATTTTCTCTGTGCTAGGCATATGTTTGATTTATAAATTAATTTTATGTTAAGAATTAGTTTATGTATGTATTTTAATTTAAACGTTTTTACTTTAAATCGTATCCTAAAAATAACTAACTCTTATGTGGGTCACATATTTCTGTTATTTTAATTTAAGTGTTGCTAAGTACCAAAAGTTGTGGGAATTGCTTTATTGTCTCTGGTGTTTCACTGCATCTCTTTTGGTGTAGAGTAGTTGCCACTATTTTGGTGCTAATATATTAGGGGGAACGGAAAGAGATGTCGTTTTCGGCCCANTTTTCTCTGTGCTAGGCATATGTTTGATTTATAAATTAATTTTATGTTAAGAATTAGTTTATGTATGTATTTTAATTTAAACGTTTTTACCTTAAATCGTATCCTAAAAATAACTAACTCTTATGTGGCTCACATATTTCTGTTATTTTAATTTAAGTGTTGCTAAGTACCAAAAGTGGTGGGAATTGCTTTATTGTCTCTGGTGTTTCACTGCATCTCTTTTGGTGTAGAGTAGTTGCCACTATTTTGGTGCTAATATATTAGGGGGAACGGAAAGAGATGTCGTTTTCGGCCCATTAAATATTCGTTAGTCTTAAGAACCAATTCATTTTTTTTCGATCCATTTCGATTCATTTTCGATCCGGTATTGAAAGGTTGTTGCTAACGAGGGTGAATACATTATGGATTAAAAATAAAATATTGATAACAAATATCAAATGCACCAAAACGACATCACTTTCCGGTCCCTCTAATACATTTTTTCTACAATTAAATGCTTGGATCCTTTTACACAGATAAATGTTTTTTTTTTACAGTTAAAAGATTTTAAGAAAGAGCAAAGTTTTTAATTCCCTTCTCTCCTTTAAGTCAAAACACATTCCACATGGGTGAAACAACGTTGCTAAGAATTTGATAATGATCTTTGTAAAGGTGTTAACAATTTTGAAATATTAAATTTTCTTACGAACGTCTAATGCGTCCAATCCTTAAGAGGACGAAACTAAAATACGCAATTACGATTGTTCTCAATATTTCGTATTTAAATTAAAATAGAAAAAAAAATTTCTTCTATAAGCAAAATATCTTAAAAAGGATTAGTTTTTCAAAAAAAAATTCGCATTTCTTTTCTTTGTCAATAAAAAAATAGTTAATATATACTTTTTTCTCTTCCAGAAAAGATCATTATAATTCTACAGACCTCAAGCCCATGAGATATTTAAAAATGATTGTGTTTTGCGACGAAAAATTTGTTGTTCATGTTCAGACAATTTTGCCTATAAATATGAAGCATAAATTCCGTGTAAACTGATCAAGGTACTCAGTTTGGTTTTCCACTTTACCATCTTCTCATTTTTTCCCTATACCCCACTTTGAAAAGCTGTTTGAAATATGAAATTTTCTTATGGGCGTCTTAATCATTCAATCTTTTAGGAGGACGAAATTGAAATACCCTGTTACAATTGTTCTTAATATTTCAAATTTAAATTAAAATTGAAAGAATAATAATTTCTTCTATCAGCTAAATATCTGAAAAAGGAAATAAATCTTAAAAATTTTCAAATTTTTATTCTTGTCAATAAATACATAGCTAATATATACTTTCTCTTCCAGAAAGGACCATTATAAGGAAGTCTACAGACTACAAACCCATGAGATAAAAAAAGATTGTGTTTTACGACCAAAATTTGTGGTTCATGTTCAGGCAATTTTACCTATAAATATGAAACATAAATTCCATGTAAATTGATCACGGAACTCAGTTTGGTTTTCCACTTTACCAGCTTCTCATTTTTATCCTATACCACACTGTTTTATGTACAAGAGTATTGAAGCGAGGATTAAGAATAACTTATTGGCAATAGCGTTTTCGTCCATTAGCATCTGGATCAGAGGCACGTTTTTGGCACGTGACTCAGCTATTTGGGCACGTGACCGTAAACCCCACCTGCGTACTCAACTGAAGTGCGCGCTCTTTTCGCAGCTGATGACGAAAGAAGCACCATTTATCACCTTTGGCGTTTAGAAAAAGACAGCTCAAACTTTTAACTGTCTCTGGTAAAGTGATTTAACTAAATTACCTGGAAGAAAAAAAAATCCAGCATACTTTTGTTATCAAATTATTGTGTTATTACTAAATCTGGTGTGCTTTATAATAAAAATGGAATTGGAATTGAGATTATGCTTCTCATTTGTGATTTCCTTTTATAAATATATATAGACATAACATAAATATAGCATGTGACAAGATGTCAGAATTTAACTGTAACAAAATCTCAAGTTTTTTAAATAATTTATTTGTTATTTTTAAATAAGAAAACTAGCTATTAATTAAAAATTTAAAATTCAAAAACGGAGGAATATGCTATTTAGAGTGAGATATTTTTCTCGAGCAAATAGCCAGGTTGCTCAAAAAATTTGGAATCTCTCTGTAGTTCGTCAGTTAGGAAGGGTTAAAATACATGCATGCTTTAAGTTCTTCGACCTCAATAAAGCGCGTTGACTGTAAAAAAGATATTTTAGTTCATATAGAAGCAACTAATAAGAACACTTACTATTATTAACAAATTAAACATTTAAAAGAGATTCTGACTCGTCGAGACGCATGAAACTAATTTATATCTGTTATAAAATAACATTTTATAAATATGTATCTATGACTGAAATATCTTAATACCAAATGTAAATAGATAAAATTAATTTTATTTATGTTCAGAGTAAAATCTACATGCAATCATAATTTTTAATAGTTCTGTCGTAGAAGCACTTAGGAATAGGCGAGTTTATTAATTCAAGAGAGTTATCAACCTCAACCGAATAGCCAAGTTGTTCAAGAAGTTTTGAAACCTTTTTGTATATCTTAAAAGTCTAAAATTCATCCCTCCCATAAGATCTTGGATCTTAGTACACTATTTTCACCGAAAAATAAATATTGTTCATGAAGAAAGAACTACAAGAAATAATTACTATTAAAATTAATTTGACATATTAATTTTCACTATACTACTTATTTACTTTTATTATTATGTTTTACAGCATTGAAATTTTATTACAATCATCAATTTTTTCACCTACTTCTACAAATAGCTAAATGGTGTAAGGTATCTGGTTAAAAGCGTCAGATGGACAATCAGAAATTATAATTTTACGCTGGTTTTCTAAGAATATTAATAGTTTTTTTTTATGCATTTATATTTATTATTTAGACATTTCCAGTATAGATATATTTCATAAAATTAATTTTGGACTAACATATAAATAAATGTTTTGGATCACGTTCGAGACAAAATCGTAGATTAAATATACAATATGTACAAAATATACAATACGTATAATCTCATAAGCGATATGGAGGAAGACGTGTGAGAGAGTTGGCCGTTGGCTACCAGCGGGATTCAATCCAAGGACCTCCAGGATCGTAGTAAGATAATCTAACAGTTGAACACTCCTATCCAGGTAGAGTTGCGAAGCTTTATACAGCGGCATCCGTGATGACACATCTTGATAAACAGTCGATTTGCTTAAAAGTTTAAAAGATAAGTTTTAAAAGACATAAGCAAAAAGTGAAGTTAAAATTACCGATTTTCCAACTGCGCTATTAGGACTATATTTTCTAAATTGCAACCCTTTGTACCATTGAAATTTGAAGGAAAAAAACGTTCAAATACAAAACGAACCCCCCTGAACAACTTGGATCTAGTGATTGAATCCTCAAACTTTACAATCCTTATGGTTCGGGGGAGTGACCTCAAATATGCTAAATAATTCGTGTAGACGATATTTAAAGTAACGAAATCAGACACAAAAAAGTACGTTTTCTGAAGTAACATATCTCTTTTTCGACTGCTTCGGATTTCTTACTCCTGAAAAATAGGGCGTAGAAGCAATCTGGGAAATATGGTACCCATAATTTGGTCAGGAGAGTCCATAATGTAAATTTTTCTTTTAGCGTATTTCGCCATATCTCCAGAACTTTTTAAGCGAATTGAAAAATTTTTGCACACGATTATATAATTCGTTTGTCCAAAGATAATTGCGTGCAAAATATAACTTCTAGTGAATATTTATAATTTTTTATATTTTTATTTAATAATAGTCGAAAAAAATTTTTAATTGCAAAATAAACATTTTTTTACATCATTTTAAAGAATGCACTTTTTAATAGCAAAATACAAATTTGGAACGAAATCTGTCGATTCAATTTCTCACAAATTTTGTATTTTGCCATTTAAAATTACATTCTTTAAAATGATGTAATTAATTGTATACCTTACAATTCAAAATTTTTCATACTATTATTAATTATAATATTAAAAGATATTAAATATTTACAAAAAGTTATATTTTTCATGGAGTTATCTTTTGAGAAACGAATTTTATAATTGTTTGCGAAATACGCAAAAATTAAAATTAACAATAAGTGGTCCAAAGCTTGAACCCACCTCCCTTGTTCAAACTATTGGGTACATATTTTCCAGATTGCTGCTATCCCCTATATTTTGGCCTATAATCAGTCGAAGAAAAGAAGGTGTATTCAGAGAAAGTACGTTTTGTGACCTGACTTAAAATATATATGCATTATATAATGCACAAATATGCACTAATTAATTTAAGTTTATTTTATAACCGTCGTTGAACAGCAGACCAAATTTTGGACTTACGACTACTAATGTTCAACCCTGTAGCCTTGTAATTGAACCCAATCCAGAAGACAAGGAAACTCTTGAGTCAAGCATTGGAATAAAATTGTCTTCGTGGAGGAGTTTTGATGGAACTTATCCACATTTGCGTTACATGGAGAGGGAAACCACGAAGCCCTTTTATGGCTAGTCTGATGGCAAGGGGACTGTAATCCGTAATCCATCTACCACTGAGGATATTTTTCTGTCAGCTCTGTGGTCGGTGCAAGCCGGATGCGGAATTCGTATTAACCAGCCTTCGCTAGGATTCGTACCAGATTCACCCTATTGGCAGGCGAACGCTCAATCCCCTGAGTCGCACTAATTATTTAGCAAATTTGAGGTCACCCCCCTCTAACCATCAAGATTGAGTCTCAGACCGTGTAGATCCGTTCATTAGATCAAAAGTTATTTGCGCACTGTGAATTAATTGCGCTCAGAGCATCCTCTTACGATACGGCGATCCTTGGTTTGAATCCAGCCGGCAGCCAACGAACGTATCTTTTATACAGATCTCCCTCCTCTTCACTTTCGAGACCACGCATTTTGGTCAAAAATGAGTATATGTCGTATCAATTTCAATTACATGGGGTTTTTAAATTCGACTATTATTTGATTCAGAGATATTTTCGCGCATTTTTGCTCAATTTTGAGAAACCTTTTTTGAAAGCGTGTAACATGTTTCCTGTAACGTACTATTCAATAAAATTTCTTAGAAATATATTATAGTTCTTGAATTAAACCAAGTACATAAGATTGAAAACTTCCTTCTTCTAACGTTATGTTTTACCAAAATATTACTGAATGATATTTTTTACTAAAACCTTTCTTGTCATTTTTGAAAAATTAAATTTTATCAATACTGTTCATCAAATATAAGTGCGTTTAATGTAAGTTTCCTTTATGTAAGTGTTAGTTTTTTAGTAGTCTAAGTTCAGAAACGTACTATTGTTTCGAATTCTGAATAGTACATTGTGTATTAGATAACAAAGCGTGTTTAATCAAAATATGGATTATTCATAATGGCAAATTCTTTAAACTTTTTGTGTTTTCATGTTATTCAGCAATTTTAACATATTCATTTAATTTTCGAAACTGTTTAGAAAAATAATATTTATCAGATTTAATTTTGATTTCCTTATTCTTGCATTTATTCAATACTAAAGTTAATCTCTCACCAATTAACAAATATTTTTTAGGAAAATAATTAATCTTTTGGATCTGTTAAAATTCTTAACGCTCCCACATTTTAATGAAAAAACTTTATTTTGCAGAAAAAACTACTTTTAAATGAAAAAAGGAAAAAGAGAAATAATACTCGCAAACCTACACACTTTTAAACATAGTAAATTAGTCGATGTTTTTCAGAAAGTTCTTTTTGCCCTTTTTGAACGATAAAACTGCTTGCGTTTTAAATATTGCTTAGTATACATGAATATGTTATTTCTACGAAATAACATGCTCATGTATATCAATCCAAACTTGAAATAAAGAAAACTAAGAAAGAAAAAAAAATCAGTCTACCAAATTTTAAGATTTTGATCTTTGGATTTTAAATGGACCATGTTTTTTTACATGTTAACATTTGCAACAGCTATCGAAAGTATGAAAAAAGGGTCAATCTTTTGTAAACCTTTCACTGGGACTTGTTTTTTTTTATGTAACGCCAACTAATTAGACCAATTATATGAAAACATTAAGTTACAGTAAAAAAAAATTAAATAAAGCACCCTATTTAAAAATTTCAGACCCGGTAATTTGCAATATTTTTATTTCAAAATGGTTTAAAAAAATAGCAGTTGCTTTGGGCGTTCAGGAAATATGAACTTAAATAAATGAGTAACATTTTATCTTCTATTTAATTGCAATAATAGTAAAATTATTTCCTAAAATAAACACTGTCTTCTAAAAGTATTATTAGACACTGAATTTTGTGTCGAATTTAAAAAAGAATGAACTTAGAAGCAAGAGAATAGGTAGTAATGCGCCCTGATGACTTTTTTTCTGACTACCACGTTGAAATTTACATAAATTTCAACATAACCATGATTTGCAATAAACAATGGAAACTTGGCAGTCTCAGATTAAATAATACATAACAGTACTTTAATGAAAGTTATCTTTGAAACATTATAAATATGTCCTCTAGTAAAGAATGCGTCCATCCCTACCTTCCATATATTAGTAGCAACTATTTAAAATGCTACCTATTAAGATATTGGGAGGGAGAGGCCAGATGGGGAACAAATCAAATACATGGAGTAACCCTTGTTCCTGATCAGGTAATGACTACAGAAAAGACCCTAGACCCTAGACTTAGACATACTCTATAGGACTCAGATCTGGAGATCTGGTTGGGTAATCCCTTCGAATAATGTCTTTGCACTACAGAAAATCTTCTGCGTCAGAAGGTTTATGCGACAGTAAGTTGTCCCCCATCGTTAAAATGAAATCAAAACCATGTCCTTGAAATAGTTAACATAAAGCTTAAAGAACACATCATTATCACACACCGGCAGCAGCATTTCACGAAAGAAATGAAATTCGTTCGACATTCCAACACAATGTCTTCCAGGTCCAAAGTCGTTTACTTCCGTAATGGTCAATTTCCCGGGCATTAGTGGATAGAGAAAAATTCCCTTGAAATAACCAAATGTAAATGAGTAAAAATTATTTTATTCAGAATCATGAAAAACTTGCGCAGAAAATTTTTTTAAATTATCCCTCAGACGTGTAATCATCCTTTAAGCAAATAAATTTTAATTATCTTTTCAAAATTCGGCGAGATAATTTCTTCTCCTAAAAATTGATTTTTTATGAAATAGTTAAAATCGCGTAGAAAAAGTAACTTTGTTCTAGACATTAAATGATAAAAATAACGCAAGTTAGTCCAAAATGTTAACCTGATTTCATCAATTGAGGTGTAGTGTTGAAATCGGGAGATTTTATCTGCTTTTATACAGCAACATATTGTTAATAAAAGGGAAAGCAGCTGATATTGCTTTGCTCTTATCGATAATATCTCCCCCATAGTAATCCGTAACAATATGGCTCATATGTTCTTTTTAACAAACCGAGATTAACTTTGATGCTCTTGGAGAGAGTGTTCAAGCACTTCTCTTTATTTAGATATTTAAAGCTGTCAGCACAATTACATTCAAAAAATTTCTCTAACTTTGATGCGCTTGGAGAGAGTGTTCAAGCACTTCTCTTTATTTAGATATTTAAAGCTGTTAGCACAATTACATTCAAAAAATTCTACCAAGTATCACTCTCAAAAAATGATAGATATCAGTATCTGTGCATACTTTGGCATAGATTATGCAGTGATATATTCAGATTTAAATGCTGGTGATAGTCACAATTTTAAAAACATCATTTTGGTTTTAAGTGGGGGTCAGTGATTATAGTCTGTTAATTCAAATATTAGTATTTTTGACTTACTTAGCAATGCCCGTTAAACTATTCATATGAATCCAAAAATGTTGCACCGTAAAATGGGTAAAGAGATCAGAAATATAAATGTGTTTTTCCTAAAATCAAAGAGTCCAAATAAGTTCCTTAATATCACTGGGTTCTCATTGTCTCAGTCATAAACTATTTGAGGATGGATCGTTTTCTGCTTAAAAATACACTGCTTTAAAGCAATTTTTACATTCGTCAAACCAAGGTATTTAATTTCTGCTTTTTGTTACGCGCTGTTATGCTATTCCAGATCCCTGCAACTTAATTTCCTTCAAAAGTCCCTTATATAAAATTTCGGAACAAGCAAAATCATGGGGCGTTTCCCGATAATATTTGTTAAGATAATGCTTCAAGCTGTGCCTATTCTTCAACCCCTTCCAAAAGGCAATTGGAAATCAATTTTAAATGAGAAAGAAGATAACTTAACGGCTTTACTACATCAAGTAAAAATCATTTAAATTTGTGACATTTGCAGGTCATTACATTCATTAAATTCCTTAAATTCATATAAGAACTCAACAGCTTATCTTTTTGCCTTCTTTTGCAAGGGGGACTGCTTACAAGCTTGGGCCGACATCATATATGTGTATAAAGTCGTTTATAGACTTCATCCTGTAATTATAGAATCTTTCGTAACATTAAAGTCTACAAGAATTACTTGTACTGATGGGGAATTTTCATTTATAGGTAATAGTCCCTATCCGTACTTCCAAAGAGTATTTACTAAATAGAAACAGTTCAGTATACTTGAAAATTGAGCTGAAAAATAATTTAATTAATCCAGTATGAAAGACCATTCTTCTAAACTATTATATCTAGTACCTTTAAAAACATCTATTCGTAATTAGTTTTTAACCTTAAAAATAAGCTCAGAGTCAATACTATGATCAGGAATTATGTATAATAGTGTTCTAAATAATTAATAATGTTGTCAAAAAAATTGAAAGATTGAAAAAAGAAAATTGTTAATTATTAGATCTGTTTTATATTTATCAGTCTCTTTTAAAAATTCTCGACAATTGGAATAATTCCTGTAAAATCTAAGAATCTAGTTGGTGATTATATTTTAAGACATTTAACTGGCTAAATTGGAATTAAAAATGCAATACACATTTTAAGGGTAAAATTTAGGAAATGTCAATATTTAAACTTTTTGACAAAGTTTAAATATTTAACATATCTTTCCAGTTGAGATCATGAACAGATAAAAGATTTTCTTTCCAAACTAGTGCACGAAAATATGGCAAAGAATGTGAAAAAGGGGGTTGCGCAATTACAAAATTAATTGTCGCAGAACTAGGTCAAATAGGAGTACGGAAAACTAAATATTTTTAATGCCCTTATTTTATTAAAATGAAAATCTCATTTTAATAGCTTAGTTATTTCAATAAAAAGAAAAAATAGAATTAACACATTTTCAAATAAATTCTAATGTGCAAAATAAATCTCATATATTTTCCTTATTTATTCCCAAAGAAAACAGGAAATCATATATTTGTTCTAACGATTGCTTTTCAATAGAATCACATTTACTTTCAAATAAAGCTTCAAAATAATCAATCGGATTAGAAATCTAGATTTGAGTAACTTCCCATAGGCCACCCACAAAATAAGCTCACTATATGCTCGTCAATAGCCTCGAAGAACATTAATTTTTTTATGAGCTTTCTCTAGAGTTTAGCGACACAAGCTATGGGTGACCCTTTTGATCTTCGTCATGCGCAGGAAAAATCAATCTTTCATTTATTCTCATCCATTTGACGTCCTGAGGCCATCCCTTAGAGGGACCAAGCACAGGGTGGAAGATGACTTTTGCTCAGGGATGAGAGACAAAAGCTAGGCCTCAGACAACAGGTCCCTATAATCTGACCCTGGGGTGATGTGGATCATCCCCATATCCCGCAGAGCAGCTGTTGCCGTAGCATCCGCCCCCACTCTCACCCATACTCCGTGGTAAATATGGCTATTACATCAGTAATTGAACATTTTTCAGGCCCCCACGTGCTTGAGTTTTCTTCATCGCATGTAATATTCATTTCACCTTCAGCCTGAAGTTAAGAAAGGAGGACTGTTCTTCAAGGGATAAGGTTTTCTTGGACCTTTCCCTCTCTAGCTGAACAAATCCTTTTTTGAAAATTTGATAAGGCTTTTCCCGGATAAAAACAGGATGAGCTCGCCGTTAAACGCCTCTGTGAACAACATATTGAGAGTAAAGTCGCCTTTTTTTCGATGTTGTGAAATATTTTGAAATATGATATGAAGAGTGATAATTTTAAAACAACTTCTCGACTGTTAAGAGAGCAAATTTTGAAAAATTTTGTACATTTTTTGTACTAGTATCGCAGTAAAATATATTTTTTTGAATTAAACTTAAAAAATATAAAGACAGGGTTAAAACATAAATATTTCTAATTCTTTTAAATAATCTTTTAATTCTTTTTAAGCATTACTTTGAGTAACAATCTTCTGTGAATAGACAAAAAGTTACTCACAATTGATAAATTTATAAAAAATAGGAAACTAATAATCAAATTACGTAAACATTTTTATTAAATATATGATAAGCATTTTAATCAATAATTCAGGGACAAAAAATATCTCAAATGAAAAACTATTTTATAATAGTTCAGTGTTATAAAAATATGTTAAAGTTGTTTTGTTTTAATGCGTATTACGATATTTTCAAGTCAAAAGTCTAAGATACTATGTTTTACATTTTAAGCACACATTTATACATTTTAACAATTCATTAACTCCATATTCACTATAAATGCAAGTTTATTTATTAATAAAGATTCGGTGAATTTTCTATTTCATAATAAATTAAATGCTGAAAATGCTAACTACCAAGATTTTAAGGCAAGGTTTTTTGTCATTTTTTAGTTATATGCAAAAATGCGTGTTGTATATTACTGTATTACCAATAAGGAATAAATTAGTAATGCTTGCATAAAAAATCAAAAAAATCGGAGAAATTCATACTAATTTCTCAAATCATATTTTCGTACCAACCTCAATAGCTCTCATGAAAAATGTTCTAAATAGTAGACGAATCGAAATTGGAGTACCTGAGCTCTACTGTCTTACAAGGAACAAAATGAGCCGAAATAGCATTACCACACTTCCGGTCGTCCCTAGCCCTAGTTTGACTCTTGGCGATAAAAATTAGGAGAGAAGTAGCCTAAAAAATTTTTTTCGCTAAATAAAATTTAAACATAACTATGTCTAATAATGTGCATCAATGGTTCTTAACTTATTTGTAACACATTCCTGCTCTTCTTCACTATAGCTAGAAAGAAGTTTGGTCTCCTCGTGACAAAACTCAATGTATATACACTGTAAAAAAAGCATTGCTTAAAATTGAGCAAAAATGTGTCATAATAGCTCCGAAATAAATATAGGTTAATTTTAAAACCCAATGCATTCAAAATTGAAGCAGCATATATTCCTTTTTGAGCAGAATTCATAGTCACAAAATTGATGTGGGTTTATAAACATAAAGACGTTAAAAAATATCTAAAAGTAATATTTAAAAATGCATCAATAAATTAAATGACAGTACTATATGCAGCAAAAATGTATATATTTAAAATATATATAATTGAATCGATCCACTATAACGACTGAGAAGATATTTTGATAGAAAAAAGGCTAATTTATATGTAATAGCAGCATACTAGCATGAAAATTTTTAAAAATATTTTTTCAAGTTTACACAAAAATTTTTTTATCCAAGTTTAATATTTACAAAAACTATACTAAAGTGAAACCTTTTTTTAACAGTGTTGTATTATAATTTCAGTAACGTAAGATTGATTATGATATTGGTGCTTTTCATTATATTCAATTGCTAAAATTTAAGAACAAGAAATGCCCTTTTTCTTTNAATTAATTATTTAATCTTTTTTACTTATTAAACCTTTTTCCCTAAGAACTAAGAACACACGTTATTACTTTCAATTAGAATTTTTTGCAAGATTATGGATTGAAAGTTGGAGGAAAATATAATATTTAGAATGAAAGGAATTGTAAGAATAAAAAAGAAAAAGGATTTGCGGTTATGATGAAATTTAAACAGGAATCAAAACTGTTCAGCATAAATTGATGTTGTTTGGAAATTATCTTTACCAATGAGTGATATAGTTTAACTAATGATAAAAAAAATTAAATGCTGTTGATTGAAAAACTTTTGGTTGCATAATCCTCATAACGAAGAAGATTTTCGATGCTTACAATAAAATTTATTAAAATTCTAACTTTATTCGTGATTGCTTTTGTTTTGTTTATGGATTTTTTCCCCGTCATTAAGGCCTTTGATGAGAGAGATTTCGGGTGGAACTGGCCTTCTATAGTGTAGTAAATTGGTGTTCCAATCGTTTAGACCTTCTCTTTGCTCTGAGTCTAAAATAATGAAGATAGTTACGGGAAGGTCATTTTCCGTAATAAAGTGTGCTTTCTCACGTGGCCATTTGTGTCCAATATGCACTACTGTGGAGATGATCTGGTGCACCAATCTACCGTATTTTTCTTTATTCTATTTGTCTTAACACTTTTTTGTTGTTGTTGTTCGGGGAACTTTTTTAACATACACTGTTAGAAATGTTTCTGAAAAATCGTTAAGTAACATTTTATTTATTTGCTATTTTACCATGTACAACCAAAACAGTCAAATATCCACGAGAAATGTGATATTTCAGCTATGAACTATTAGAAAAATCATTTATTGATAGTTTTCGCCTCCTCCGCTTAAGCAGCCGGAACTTTTTCCGTGCCAACTAGACCGACCTTATGAACCAATTTAGTTTCATGCAGGTGGGCACATATAGCTGGGAAGCCTAATCTGTCAATCTCATGAATTGCTGAACCGGGGTTCGTACCTCAGCTTTAACACCTTAATGTTTCTTCCATTCCTTCAACACACGAAGAGTTTTTAACGCCCTACACTCTCGAATTAATAACCCTGAACTATTAGAATACGATACTCTAATTCACGCAAAGATGGCAACAACACAGAGCGGCTTAATACAAAAAAGTCTAGTTTTTCCCATGTGTTACGATAGATGGCATCACCAGGAAAACTAATGAGACCACATTCTATGGTTCATTTGACAAACACAATTCAACCATAAACAATTTTTCCAATGTTCCTAACTCTAATGTTCATTGCCCAATGAAAAGTTTAACTCCCATGTCCAGCTAAATTTCATTTCGAGCATTTTGAAACAATCTAGTTGTAAATGGTTTTAAAACCGTAATGATAAAATAATGCTCCTGACCTTAAACTTTACGGTTAATTGGATGGACAGATTGTTGCCAGTTCTTGTAAGTGCAAATTTTAGAATAAAAATTCTAACGCAATGTGATAGGGGGAGCATAACTGGAATGATTGAATCCACTAATTTCGCTTTTACTTTAGCTAGTTATCCGCCAACTCATTTCTCAGCATTTCTGCAAACGCCTTCACCTAGTGCAATTCGGTGATATTTGTTCTGAAAAGCCCTGAATGAATGTTGAACTATGTAATCATCCTTAACTATGTTATCATCCTTTAAACTTTATTACACAATACTATGATTCAACTTGAGTGAAAACGTGATAGAATTTAACACATTAATAAAGTTGCAACAAATTTGTACTTTTCAAGCTACCGGTAATATGGCTCAATATACCAATAATATAGTTTAACATTGAACTGAATTTTATGATTTTATGGGTAAAAGCAAATTTGATCATTTTTTGGCAGATTTAATTTACGTGAACTGTTTCCGTAGATTAGAATATTTATTCTTTTAAAAATACAGCAAAATATTTAATTTTTTTAAAATCAGATTATTTTGAAAAGTTCGTATAAATCTCATTTTACATAGATCATAAGTATTTAAACTGCGATGGTGTATTTGTCATAAACTGAATGCAGAATTAATTTAAATGTCATACTGAAGGAATTAGTTAATATTGCATATTAATTTCTCAACATTTTGAGAATGTTTAATTAATATAAGCAAAACATGCTGCTAAAATGTTTTTCCATAACTTTACTGGTGCACTTTGAACAGCTTTGCTAGCCAAAGTTGCCGCAACTTCAGGAAGAAATCAAATGAAACAATATTATCACACATGATTTGCTTTCTTACATTCATTTACACGATAACATTATTAAACTTAAACGGTACTGATTTAATTTATCCCTCGGTTAAAGTTGCTGGAGATTAGCTAGAGTTGCCACTGATTTGCGAACATAAATTTTAAAAAAAATTATGATTAAAAGACTTTTTATTACCATATCATTTGCTAAAGAATTGTATGAGGTATAACCTTAGAAATAGCTTTTAATATTAAACGGAAATAAATTCCTGTTTTAAGTCATATACCAATCTAAAGTAAGCTTGCATTAAAAATTCCAATTACGAAATGAAAACTCACTTCACTCTTAAACCATATTGTGCAATAAATAAATGATAAATCTAATAAGAAACTTTAATTTTTAAGCTATCTTATATAATTCTCTCTCTTAACAAAACTGATTTTATAGTGGTGTATATAATTTTATAATTTCATTACATTGGATAAGTACGAATTAATATCTTCTCTTTAAAAACGTCTTTTACTAGAAATTCTACCCCTTATTGCAAAATCAAATAATATCTTTTCGACCTCTCAATTCCTTAATTGAATGACAAACTACCGCCTTTGATGTTTAACAGAAGTGGAAAAAAAAAGCGACCTTATAAACTAAAAGAGTGATGAGCGAAGGTACATTAATGATCAAAGCAAGTGTCTAGACAAGGAAATGGTTTATGCATCTTTCCTTTCTTTACATATTTACTTATTTAAGCGTTCGCGTAAATAAGTAAGAAAGGAAGGATTTCCGTAACCTTCAAGGAAGAGAGCCCCAGTTTTGTAGAAAAAGGTGGAAAGAAAAATAACTGATATTCTTATTTGAGCTGTAAAAATAAATAAATAAATAAAATAAAAAGACGGAAAGTGTGATTCATTTAATATTGTAAACTCATCATTTTAAGTTCAAAGTGAGCTATTTTAAATGAAACCTATTTAAAGAAAATCAAGAAATAGTTGTGTTTTGTTCGTCTTGAAAATTTTGTTGTTCTTTAAAAATAATTGAAAACATGAAGAAGTTAATAAAAATGCTTTTAATGTAAAATAAAACATTTTGTTTTCAAACATAAATTATTCAGCAAAAGATGCTTTTTAAAAAAATTAAGCAAAAATAAATTTTGTTGACAACATAGATACATTTATACTAAACTTATAATTTTGCAGAAAAAGATAAAATTATTTTTGGAGAACGAAAATAAATAAATGGATGATTAAATCTATAATTGAATGAATGACTAAGTAAATGAATAAATTTATAAATAAATAAATGAATGAATAAACAAATAAATGAAAAAGGCAAAAGTGTGAGTCATTTACTATTGTAAACTTATGATTTGAAGTTTAAAGTGAGCAATATAAAGTGAAATCCATTTAAGATATTTGTGAAATAAATGTGTTTCGTTCATTTTAAAAATGTTGTTGGTATTTGAAAATGATACGAGAAACGAAGAAATTTAAAAAAAAATTATCGTGGTTTTAAATTCTTTGTTTATGAATACAAATTTTAGTACGTAAGATATTGTAAGGAAGAATAAGTTAAAATTAGTTTAATGAATAATGAAGAAGTGCTTATACGAAACTTATGTAAATTGTGTTTTGTTTCTTTAAAGCTATATGTTTTCTTATCATCAAGGTGCAATTTCAAATATTTTAATGAGAACATAACTGAGAGTAAAACGTTCTGCAATTTTCCTTGAAAAAACTTTTATAGTTGGAAAATGCTTTATATTATTTTTATAAATTTATTAAGCCCATAAAAGTTTCAATATTTTATACTTAGTTAAATAAAACATTTTTTTTGAAACCGAATTTTCTGTACAATTAAATAAAATTGCATAAATAAATCTCTTAGAGTAAAATATTTTTGTTAAATGGTTTTTATTTATATATCTGTTTTATAGAAAAAAAGCAATTAATTAGTTTTTGTTTATTGAACTTGACTTTTGTGTTTGTTGAGGGCTAAGGTAATCTTCGGCTCTTTCTATATTTGCTAGATCAATCGTTGGTTTAAAATGGTAAATAAAAACGAATAATATATTTAAAGAATAAAAGAAAAGCGTGAAGTTAAAAAAAAAACGAAATTAATTTCTTTAAAAATTGCTGAAGCAATTCAAATACATTTTATAAAGAAAATAATATAGGATTTCTTGATTAGTTAAACTTGTATTTATTTTAAAAAAAAGTATTGCCAATGAACTAAATAAATATTTGATGAGGAATTTAATAATATTCAATTTACTTTATGCATATACAGTTTATGTGATGAGAAAACGGCTCTAAAGTCACAAATTTTATAGTGATTTTTTTAAATAAAACTTAAAAATATATTTATATATTTCCATTTTATTTTATTTTTTAAGTTTTATATATTTCATAGTAGAAAAAATTTAAAAAACATTATATAAATGAAATAAACTTGATTTTGTAATTATCTTAACTTAAGCATATTTTTAGAATTAATCGCAATAAATTGAGGGTTTTTTATTTAGGATTTATTTATGCTTTATTCATTTCATTCATTTATAGTTCGCATATTAAAAATAGAAACTTCAAAGTAACAAAATTATATTTCCTTTTATTTTTTGTTGTAACAGAATTGATATTTATTTATAGTATTTACAGAATAGACCCAAGTTACGTATTAAAAATACTAGGATGTGCTTTATAAATCTAACTGAAAAAAAAGCTAAATGAGTAATCCAGCTTTTACGAATATATTTAGATAGAAAAAAGGATAAAAAGTAATTCACTTAGCTAAAATTATAGTAAGCGTTTTAATAGTAATAAGTAGGTGAGCGTGTTATTCAAAGAAATAATCTACATATTCTTTAATAATGTGTAACCAAAGGGTAGTATACAAAAAAACTTCACATATAACAAGACAATTTTCATATGATGTGACTTATTTGCATAAAAAAACCACTAAGTGTTTTTATGGGGTATTTTTTAGATACATCAAAGTAAAACATAACTAAAAAAATTTAAAAATATGTTTTTAAATGAGCAGAAGCAGTTGTGTTCAAAATATTTCAATTTTATATTTGCAGTACTGAAAAAAGTATTATGCAATGTAACTTTATGGTCTACTAAAATCACTGAACTATTTTAAATCCGTAAGAAAGCTGCTCCTCTCGCTAGAAAACGTTTTAATGAATTTTACTTATAATGTCTTTTTTTCATATATTTTTAAAAAATTGAATGATAAAGCTATTTTGAGAAATAAGACTGTTACAAAAATAGCTTAATTTTCATGTTTTCCGCGCATTTTTTTTAACCAGTATCGAATTCTGAGCACTTGAATTTCAAAAAGGTTGAAACGTACCCACTGTTCTATCTTGTAACTAACAAAGCTTGAGTTTATATATATATATATATATATTCACTTTAAAACTCTNATATATATAAATATATCTTAAAATTTTTAATTGAAATAAAAATAATAATTTTTAACTTTATACACTCCCAACCGGCCTGTGTAGGGGTTAGGGAATTGCCCTTGCATCAGAAAGGCTCTGTGTTGCCGGGCATGCCGGGCAAGGCATGGATGTTCTTTCCTTCTCTGTACTATCTGTCCTTACTGTGGGAGCAACGCTCGCCCACCTAATACAGTGCCCTAGAAAGAGTGGTCAGCAACTCTGCCTTTCAGGTACCTGTATGACCTAGGTCATTATACACGTGGGCATACGAAAAAAAACTTTTAAACACTTAAATCGATTACACTCTAATTGCATTTTATTCAAAATAATTGCAATAACAAAGACCCGTCATACAAAAGAAGCCGAGATTTTAACAAGGTTTACGTCTTTTCTCATTTCAATTTAATTAAAACAAGATTTTCGTTCAAAAATTAATAAACCCTATCATCTAATACAATTAAGTTTCAGAAACATTTTAGCAGCCTTATTAAGCTTAAATTATACAAAATGTTTTATTAATTTTTTTCAAAAGAGCACTAAACGTAGAAAATAAATAAGAATTAGCGAATTTACATCATAAGATCGCGTGTAAAATTAGTTTATGGGTAAAAACTGGAAAAACTGAAGAATATTGGCATTTGTGAGACAAATCTTAAAAAAATGGTATAATTAAATGGTAAGATGAATGATCCTCTCTAGTGGGTTAACGAAGTTCTAAAACTGTCAATCACGTATTATTTATAATGTATAGAGACAGAAAAAAATGTACTACTTGCCCCAGAAAGTTTTATTCTCCTTAAATGGTCGAGAAGAAAAACAATGCATGTTGTTTTAAAGTTTAAAACTGCTAGTATAACGGAAAAACGTGTCAGACTTAGCATTTTTAGCTGAGAGAAAATTTCAAAGAACTGTATTTCTAATTATAAAGAATGTTTCGTTATAGATATTCACTTTTAATTATAATTATTAATGATAGTTATTTTTCTCTAAAAAATAGGTAAAATAATGTTTTACAAAAAAAATTTTATGCACTATTTAAATATATTATATTTTTGTTATGTAAATTATGAAACACTTATTACAAGACTACCTAGACTTACTGAACCTAGTTAAGCTCTTATTGTTATCTTCATGAAGCATTAGTTTTCCTTTTTGACATTAGCATGGATAACATTTAAGATAACATTAGGAAGGATAACATTAGCTGGGATAGCATTTTAAAGTATTATTATTTAAATTATAAAGAAGTAAAATATGTTTCATTTCCCTCTCATGCTTGAAAAATCCCATGTATTCAAAATTAAAACAGTACATCCTCATTTTTAAGCAAAATTCATACTCTCGAAAGTGATGAGAATGGAAAATTTCATTGAGAGAATTGTTTGTTGACTGCTGCCTTGATTCGAACCAAGAGATCGTAGTAGGATGTTCTAATCACCGTAGTTGATTTGTGACTATAATTTTTTTTTAGTTCTATATTCATTCAAAACCCCGTTTTATATGCGTTTGAAAAGTACATTTTGCTGCAAAACTAGCTGTCTAAATATTCGCCAATTGTTGTTTTTGATCAAGAAATATTATATAAAATAACGATATTACTTCATGATCCCCTTAGCAGATACAGAAGTCTTCAAATTTAGTATATTTTAAATTGAGAATTAATTTACCGCAAAGATAATGAAATAATTGATACATTCAGATAATTTTATCATCAAAGCATTAAAAAAATAGAATCAAACATTCCAGAATGAAACAGATTAAATAATTAATCAAACGTTTTCTCAGATGTCAGAGAGATAATTATTGACTATCGCCTTGATTCGAACCAAGAACCTCGGGGGTCGTTGCAGGATGTTCTAACCACCATACTTCTTTTGTGACTATTTCTTTTAGTTCTAAATAAACTTTACATTTACTTTAATAACAAATACAGAAGTTTTCAAATTTAGTAAAATTTGAATTGAAAATAAATTTTTTGCAAAGGCAATAAATGTATCGACGCATTCAGATTATTTCATTATCAAAGCAATTAAAAAATATAGAATCAAATATTCCAGAAAGAAACTGATTTGATAAATTGATCAAACGTTTTCTCATTATTGCCTAAGTTCTAGAGTGCAATCTGGGAATCACATTTAGTACATGCAGTCTCATACCCACACGTGTGAAATGTGAAGAATCTTAGTATTCATTAAGAATCAGACAGGAAGCACAGGTGCAGAATAGGGAATCAGTCACGATTATTTCGTTACTGAGTTGTTCTTTATAGCGTTTATTGTTCGATTCCCTTTACTTCTGAATCCCAGAAGAGATCTTCCTTGTTTGGACTAATGGGTGGCGTGCCAGTTTCATCTTGTTATGGCACGTGCCACTACTACCGCCGAGATACCCAAAACGAGGATTGGTTTTTAAAACTAGATTTGTGATCCGGGCTTCCTGCTTCCTAATATTGTAAATTGGGAAGCTCTAATACCAACAATTCAGAATGAGTTCCGATTTTTTCCGGTGGGAGAGCTATGTCCTCAATCGTATTAGATAATGGAAACGATTGGCGACAAATAAAACCCATCACAGCTTTGAGACTGAATGGATTATGTCAAAAAAAAACTACAATTTAAAGTGGGGCTTTTTTATATTTTGGTAATTTTAAATTTTTAATTTGGTTTAAATCAGAAGTATGGATGAAATTTTGCGTTGATTTTGTGTCGAGGAATTTTCTTTCATTGAATATAGAAGTTTATTCAGGCTAATAAAAAGCATTTATTGTTATGAATAAATATGGAAATTACTGTCATTGTAAAAATATTAATAAGTTTGTAATTCTAATACAATATGTAGGGATCATTAAACAAATTGCAAAGATCTTCACAAAACTCGCTAACATTAAACGAAAATATTTGTAATAATCAAGAATGCATGTGCGAAGAAATTGAATTTAGATTTTATTCAATATTAAAAATTATCAAGATATTATTCAATATTATATTATATTAAAAATTATTACGATGTTATTCAATTTGTTTTTCTCGTATCTTATTTAAACTATAATTTATTAATTTTGATAATTTAAGGAAAGTACGTAAATAGGCAATAATATATGCAATATCACTTAAACACTAATAATCGTAACTAAATATAAAAATTATAGTTATCGTTATGAAATTAATGTATTTAAAAGTATTAATGCAAAGTGTAGCATTTAAGACATCATTAAAATTTTGGTAATAAATTGCGCTGAATTTTATATTAACTAATTAGCAATAAAAGGGAATCAGTGAATCAAGGGAATAATTAAGTATTTATATGTGAAGAAAGAAGATTCAGATGCAAGTCAATATTATTCGTTATTAAAATTATGTAATATAATGATTCTCATCTCTTATTTATAACTATAGTTGGTTCATTCCGAGAATTTAAAAGAATTATGTAAAAGTTAAATACTACATCATTTGTTTAAATTCAGAGCTCTTTATATCATTATATTTTTAATTTCTGTCAGCAAATTGTAATTTAGTTAATTATTTCCCTTAATGAAATATCATTTGAATAGCTCATGTATTTTACATACGTCTTTCAAATAATATCAGAATTGTTTCTGCAACTCTTTGAACAACACAATGAGTAATTACTATTTAATGCATCACATACTTTTGCATTTCTTTAAATTGCAGAATTGATTTTTCTAATTTTAAAAACTTTTGAAGTCAATTCAAAGACGAAAACGACAAAACGCGAAAAAAGGAGTGGGGGAACTCAAATACGATAATTAATTAGTGTAGACGATATTTTAAGTCACGGAATCAGACACAAAAACATACTTTTTTCTGAATACACATGCATTTTTTTTTTTGACAGATTCGGATTTCTGATCTCTAAAATATAGAAGGTAGTCGCAATCTGGGAAATATAGTCCTAATGGTTCAGCCAGGAACACGGTTCATAGTTTTGACACTTCATTATTAATTTTAATTTTTGCGTAATTCGCCATATCTCTAGAACTTTTTAAACAAATTTAAAAAAAATTGCTCACAATTATAAAATTCGTTTATCCAAAGATACTTACCTACAAAAAATAAGTTCTAGCAAATATTAATTTTTTCTTGCTATTTTACTTAATAATAGTTGGAAAAATTTTGAATTGTAAGGAATGAAGTTTTTTTTACATCATTTTAAAATACCTGTTTTCACATGGCAATAAAAAATTTGAGTGAAATCGGTTGAATAGTTTTTGAGAAATAGAAATTAACTTTGAATAAATGTATTTTATAATTGTGTGCAAATTGTTTTCCTTTTGCTTAAAAACTTCTCGAGATAAGGCGAAATATAGTAAAAAATAAAATTAACATTAGGAGGTCCAAACTTTGGATCGCACTCCTGGCCAAACTATGGGGACCATATTTCCCAGATTGCGACTACCCCTTTCTAACGGGAGTCAGAAATCCGAATCGGTCGTAAAAAGGTATGTTCATTTAGAGAAAATACATTTTTGTGTTTGATTTCGTAATTTAAAATATCGTATGCACTAATTAATTAGCATATTTGAGGTCACCCCTTTCAACTATTAGGATTGAGCTCCAGAACGCGAAGATCCGATCATTAGATCAAAAGTTATACTGGGTGGTCAATTTTTTTTTCTTTTTTGGCACACTGTGCATAATATTAGGATTATATAAATAACAAAACTTATCTCTTCCACTACTGTTCGAAATGGGTGTCTTTAGTTATTTTTCTAAATTTCATACTGGTAAATTAGATATTATTAATTAGTTATTGTTATAACTAACTCGTTTCGTAACTTTTAAGCATATCCAGTTAATCAAACTAACTGGAATACGATTTAATATCTGTAATGATGTTAAAAATGCCTCACAGTGAAAATTTAGATCTGATTATTTGGGTAATTATGCAGCTAAACCTATCGGATAAATCACAAGTTCAAATTAAGCATTATCAGCTCAAATAATGAAAAATTAATGATAGTAAAACACGTCAATAAACACATTATACACATAAAACAATATATTAAAATCACGCTGAAACGATACTAATTGTCAACTGCGTTAGAAATATTATAAGGTACTTGTTCGAATATCTTCTTCTTCTTCGACACTGCAGCCCAGGGCAGGCCATGACCGTCTCAATATGTTCTTGTCCTCTTTCCCTGTTAGTCACCATTGTCCTCCATCTTCCAACACGATCACTTTTCAACGCTGGTCAACCCTGGAGGTCTTTTTCAATGCTGTCTAGCCACCTAATGGGTGGTCGGCCTCTCATACGGGTCCCATCTGGTTTCGAAAAAGTCATTTTCTTGGATGGTTCATTGTTTTCCATTCTGTAAAGGTGTTCTAATCAGCTAAGGCTATTAGATTTAATGACATGGGCGATATCTGGTTTCTTAAAAAATTTCTTGTAAATCTCGAAATTGTAAAGGGAGCGCCACCTGTTCTTTCATTGACAGCACCAAAAATTCTTCTTATGATTTTGCTTTCAAACGCTATCACTTTATTGTCTTCCGATTCTCTTCCGATATAGTGAGAGCCCAAAACTCACTACCATATGTTAATGCTGGTCATAAAAGTGTTTTATCGATATTTATTTTGCAATTTGACGTAGAAGTCGACTTTTCAATTGATTTTTTAATCCAAAGTAGCATTTATTCGCCATAGATTTAAGTTCAGATGTAACTGTTTCTATGACACTTCCAAGAAACTTGAACGCTTCCACGACTTCAAATGAATAATCATTAATTAGAAGTGGGGAAGGATCGAAGCGTTTATTATTTATCTCCATTTATTTGATTTTATCTGTATTGATGCTGAGGCCCAATTCCTAGGATGCAGCTTCAAGATAGTTAAAGGCCTCAATAACAGCTCGTTTAGATCTTCCTATTATATCAATGTCGACGGCGTACGCCAGAATCTGAATTGATTTTCGGAAGATACTGCATCGAGTGCTGATACCAGATGATCTAATAACTTTCTCAAGGGCGATCTTGAATAAGATACACGCAAGAGAGTCTTCTTGTCTCAACCCTTTGTCGGTGTCGAAGGATTCGGAGCATAAGTTCTACATCTTCATCTCGCATTTGACTCTACTGAGAGTTGATTTTGTCAGGTTAATAAGCTTCAAAGGGATTCCTAGTTCTTCCATGGCAGCAATGGGCTGGTCCCTTTTGATGCTGTCATATGCAGTCTTGTAATCAATAAAGAGATGAAATATATCAATATTAAATCTATTGTTTCCTCAATAATTTGTCTTTAGGCTTGAATTCGGTTGATGGTGGATTTTCCTGTTTGAAAACGACACTGGTAGGATAGAATAACGCTCTCTACATGTGGTAGGAATCTATTATAAAGTACTTTAGAGAAAATCTTTAAAGCGGTATTTAGTAAAGTGATTCCTCTGTAGTTGGTGCAGTCAAGTTTGTCCACTTTTTTTAAATAGGGCAGATAGATCCTCATCCCAATCCGTGGACTTTGCCTCCGATTCCCATGCTGTATAAATGATTCCAGGAATTGTGTTTAGCTGTTCTTGGTCTTTGAACTTCAGAAGCTTATATTTAATTCCGTCTGGTCCAGCAGATCAGTTATTGTTCAATCTTTATAGTGACAGTTCAATTTAAAAAAGACTGGGTAGATCTGACTCATCATCATTGACATTCACAGTTCCATGTTGGTTAGGATGGCTCGGTTTCGGATTATTACTGCCATCAAGTAGATCTTTGAAATGTTCTCTCCAGTGCTCAAGTACTTCTGACTTTCCACAAGAAAGTGCACCGTTCTTTTTCCTACAGGTAGACTCTCTGGGATTAAAGTCCCTCCTAAGGTTCTTATAAAGTTTAAAGTACTTTCCTGATTCGTTCTATTTTAAAACATTCAATATCCTTAAACTGCTCTTGCAAGAATCACCTCTTTTTCTTTCTATGCAGCAGCTTTTTTCGTCTTCTCAGTTCCTTCTAAATTTCTTCTCTATTCCGTGTGCTTGTTCCTTGAATCATTGATTGTATGTCTTGTTTTTTTCTTTTTGTGGCTTCCCTACATTTTTCGTCATACCAATATTTCTGCTTGTGACTTCTCTTGCTCGATTCTGCTTGCGGAATTTCTTCAGTTGTATCAGAGATAATTTGTCAAAGAGCTTCCTATCCACCACAATCATTCCATGATCCTACTATTGGTAGCCTGTATCGTAGATTGTCCTTATACTTTCGCCGAACATCGGGATTCTTCAGTCTATCTATCTATCTAGCTTTTTTATTGGATTCGTTTATCTTAGAAAAACGATCTCTTCAATTTACAGAAGGTAGTGGTCCGAGTCGACGCTTGCTGCCGACGTTCTCTGGCACTGTACATCAAGCAGGCTGCTCTTGTGCGTACAATATGCGAGGACATGGTCCATCTGATTCACTGTGTTTCCATATGGGGATTTCCATGTACCCTTGCGTATATTCTTATGTGGGAACACAATGCTTTCTTTTCCAAGGTGGGTTGAGAAAGTAAAATCAATCAATCTGTCGCCGTTGTCGTTAGTAGCTTCATGCAGGCTCAGGTTCCCCATAAAGGGTGTCATCTTTTGCTTCCTAATCTTTGCGTTGAAGTCACCAATTGCCATCTTAATGTTACTTTGAAGGCAATTGTCATAGGTCAGTTCCAGAAGGGGAAAGAAATCACCCTTTTCAGGGTAGTCTTAATCTTCTGTTGGTGCAAGTAAGCACGCAATGCTGAGGTTCTGAAGTTTGCCTTTCAGGCCAGATCTACGAATTCTCTCATTTACAGGCTTGAAGTCAATTACTCTTTGTTTCAATCTCTTTTTAACGATAAAACCTGTACCAAAGATGTGAGACTTTTACTGACAACTGCAGTAAGCATTACAGTTTTTCTTCTCTAGGGTTCCACTTCCAAGTCATCTAATCTCTCGTAAAGCTGAAATGTCGATATTATAAGTTTAAAAAGCATCTATGACATTTCTCTGAGTCCCACTCCCGTAGAGGTAGCAGACATTCCAAGTTCCGATTTTCAAGTCCGTTTCCGTTCCAGGTCGTCTTCGTAGGGACAAACCTGCTTTTACTTTTTGAAATTTCTGAACAGTAAGTGTTTATCCGGGGCAGGGCGGCTAACAATGCGCCCAACCCTCAAACTTGTTCTATTATGAAAACGAAGTAACTTGTGCCATGATTGTTCTCTCTATAATGCTAAAAAGAACAATGCTTCCATATTTTTGAACATCTGATAAAAATAATGTTTGTTGCACTGCCACTTTCTTACAATAAGTAGGCGCTCTAGGAAAACTTTTAAGTGAAACAATGGATAGTACCAAAAACTTAAATATGTATTTTTTTTATTCAATAAATGGTAGTATTGTAAATATATATATATAAAACGATTGAAGTGATTTATACATTCTCGGTTAATCGAAAGTTATAGACTTCTTTATAACAAAACGATATCTTTAAAAGTCTGCATTCATTTTCAGAAAAAAAATTAAAAATTTAATTAAAATAACAATTTTATGCATTTTCAACTGCGTAAAGAAAACCTGTTTATAAATAGCAGCATATAATTTATTGAACCAGTATGAATTGAATGAAAAAATTTTTTTTATTTTGCTTTGAACCCAAAACCTTTTTATACATAAGAAAATAGTACCTTTACATTAAGCTCATAAAATCCAATAATAGCAATTATAAAAAAGTTAATTTAATTTTTAATATTATCAGAATATTTATTTCTGTTAAGACAAGAAAAAAATACAAATTTATATTTTAAACATTTGGGATACTGCAATTGAATCCTTTTGAATATTAAATGTTCCAGAGTCTTTCTCTTGCGCCTCACTTTCAGCATCATGCAATCATTTTATGCTTTAATGAAGCAATGGCAAATTTATTAAAATTGAAAAGTAAGTGTTAAGATTCAGTGATTTTTGAAAGCAATTTTGAATTCAATATATCAATATGCACACATGCACAATTCAATGGACATATGATACAAGAAAACAACTTATAATTTCTTTTTAGGTTCTATTTTATTTTATTAAGAATGGGACATAAGGAAAAGATAAATGTAAAAATAGTACATGTTATGGTGTTTTTAAATGGATTCTACAGACGAAGCTTCAGTGAGTTGAAGGTGACAATGTGCTGCATAGTTTTTATACGTTGTTAGCAGGAAACCATTAAATGTTTTTTTTTTCAAGAGATTTTGTTCTGTGGTGATTTAGAAGGGTAAATATATTGTTGTAAGGGAATGATGCAATACACTTGGAACAAACTAAATTGAATAATGATGTGGTAATATANGATAGATAGATAGATAGATAGATAGATAGATAGATATTACAAAAAAATGGTTTATAGTTGATTTTCTGAATTCTTTATTTTAAATTTATAACTTCAAAATACAATTTGTAATTTCATGTGTAATTTTCTAAAAATAACTTTTTTTCTATTCTAATTTTTCTAATTTTAATTGAACAGTGGGGATAAGTAAGAAATTGAGATTTGAAGATTTGTATAAAGAACTGTTTATGTCCATGAAAGTTGTTTCTGAGAAAAGGGGACGGAAGTGCGAGAACAGGAACAGTTTTTCCCAGCACAGTCCATTTTCACTTAGTAAAAATAACTCTCGGGGAGTACCAATTTTCACATCATTGATTTGTCAAAAATCAGTAATCCTCAAAATGAAAAAGAGGGTGATCCGATTGCCATTTTTTGGGAAAAATAAACAACAGCCATTCTTCCTCCTCGATCTTCATTTAGATATATTTTATTTTAGTTGCATATTTTTTATTTTATTTTATTAAAATAAAGGCCCTGTCCACCCTTCAAAAAATGCATAGGCCATAGAACAAGCATAAGGTACACCGGGCAATAAGTGACTACTTTTGTGAAAACTACCATATATAAAGAATTTGTTAATGTTATTTGATAATCATTATATTAGAGGTGATTTAAATTAAAACATTCGAAACATTGGCTTAAATCAGTACTTCACACTGACTCGAATAAACTGAACCAAATCATGCTGATTAAAAAAACTTAAGGGAACTAATTCCATTAATTGTGTATCGAATTATATCACATAATAATATTAAAATCCATAAACTTTATTAACAACATTGATAAATTAAATACTATTATGTATGATAAACCAAATCTCTATTTCTCTGTTTTACTACATATTCCTCTAAAAACTGCTTTAAAATTTTCAATGGTAGAGGATCGTTATTATATCAAAAATGTTTTATCTTAATGGCTCATATGATTTTGCTTTAAATTAAATATTAATTGTTACGTCATTATTTAGGAAACTAACTTTTCCTACAGAAGTTTAACTTTTTTGCCATTGTTATGATTTATTTTCCATTTTTAAAATCTTATCAAATGCATCTTATTAATAAAACCATTTTAAACAACAAATTTTTTACTGTAAAAATTCTTTTAGTAAATTAAAATTTGTATTTAAACTAAGGTCACGAGCGGCAAAATATATAAAAGAAACTAAAATACTTTTTTTCATGATCGAAAAATGTTTTTGAATGACTGGAAAATAATAAAACTAAAGAAAGAGAAAGAAGGAAACTAAAGTAACTGTTCAATGTACAAACCATGTTGTTTCCGAACCCTTCAATAACCGAGGAAAAATACATAACGATAGCTCTCTAATATGTGACATTCCTAATATGTGACTATTACAATTGAAAGTGATGGTTGATTCTACTAAAAACAATCTGAAACATATGTGAAGATGACAATTACAAAACAGATGACTAATATTGTTTGTAGTACCAGCATGAATAGTATTTGAAAAAATACCTTTGATGAGTTTTTATGAGTGCATTATATTTAGCCAAATGCGAATAAATACTTTGTTGTCATAAAACTGGTTATGATAAATAATTGGTCAAGGTTATTAGAATTAGAGATTTAATATATTTCGGTAATATCCCATATTAGGACACCTTTTCCTTCCTTTTGTTTTTTAGATAAAACTGTAGTGCTTTTGAATTTTGAAAATTTAGCCACGACACCAGTTGCATATATATGCAATACATCTATAAAGAATATCATAGTTTTAATTATTATGACAGTTTATATATTAAGAATATTTCCACCATATAAATTTTATTTTTTTGGTTAAAAGTTAAAATTTCTGAATATTTCATTTTTTGTTGAAATCCCAATTGAACTAACGCAATTAAAATATGAAATGAATAAGTTAAATTAATCCTTCAAATTAGAAAATGAAAGTAATAATATTCATAAACACTTGTTCTGTTCCACCCGTATTCATTCAAAATGATGATCTTAATCAAAACTATCTTCCCTCTTATAAATCCTGAAGTACAAAGTTATTGACGAGCAAGTGTAGATTGAACACCATCTAGCGGAATGATAAAAAACTAAAAAGATCGATTCTAAACACTTAAGTGCGCATGCTTACTTGCTGAAAAGTCCATTTTCATCACACTTCCATTTATCTCAACCGCTGCTAACCAATCAAATCTCGCTTCAATTTTGCATGTTCTACTTGTTAATAATTATATTTCGCTTCGTTTTTATGTTTCCGATACGCAGTATCAGAACTAGACATTTCTCTAAACATTGTCCCCAATGAATAGGTAAAAAAATCACATTAATCATTTTACTCCTCCGTTCTTTTAGGTAGAAAATCGAAAATTCATTTAAAATAATTTCGTAGAAAGTCAAAATCAAAATATTTAATTTGCTTGACATAAATGTGCTTACAGTCTGCTTTTTCTCTACTTTTAATAAACGTGTTTCGTTAAATATTAATACCAAGAAATATTTAAAGTTGAATTATTTTTAAAACTGATAAGAACATTTATAATGTGTACTATAAAATGTACATTATTCATTTTAAATCATTTTATTTCTAGTTAGATTTTTTAATTCCAAAAATGTGTACTAAAAGGTAAATATAATTTGTATTGTGGATAAACTGTACAGTAGTGATTGTATTAGTTGAATCAAGCGTTTATATGTTCCATGTTTTGGGAAACGAAATGTTTTGCCATTGTTTTTATACAGAGTAGGATCCCCAGATCCTGTTGAAAAAAATGATAAAAATAGATCAGAACAAAAAAAAAAATAATAACAGGAAAAATGAAGACTGAGTAAAACAAGATGGTTTCATACAAAGATGAAATCTATCTAAAATATTTTTGTTCCAAGTCATAATTCTAAATAAATGAAAGTACACTTTCTGAAAAGTAAGATGTCTGTTTTAAAGTAGCCGTGAAACTCTCCTGATCTTTGTTTCATAAAATATCTATGGGCAATGTACAAGTCAAGACTTGAAAAATGAACACAAAATAGCCTCATTTGTTCATTGATGCGATGTTAAGATGAAGAAATTGTCAAAAACTGTTAAGGCATGATAGAATCAATAGCTAAACAAGTAAAACTTTTTCTTAAAAAGAAGGGAAGGCCTATTAAATATTAAGAGAAAAAAATTTTTTAGATCTAATAAATTGTTGTATTTCAGAATGTGCATTTGATTCAAATATACGCTCGCTACTATAGTTTCTGCATTGCTTATTCCATTGTTTAAATGTGTTTTAAAACGTGATTGATAATAAGACCTTTCGAGTTCGAATAACGTTGAATGCACGTGAAAAGTAAAACGAAAATATTCTTCTTTATTTTATTTTAAAGAAATTGAAATTTTATAAGCGGCTCATCTATTTACTTTTGTTTGCATCATATTTTGAAATATAAAATAACATGATTAAAAGAACGAACATACTAATTTAAGAAATAATTTCTTGTGCAGATATGTGTCTAAATATATGATTTTTTTCTTTGGAAGTAATTTCGAACCCATAAGTATGCACATTTATTAGTAGGGCTCCCAGAAAAAGTTAGAAACATTATTTTTCAATATTTAAAAATTTTTATTTTGTACATAAGTAAGAATTTCAGAAAAGCTTTCATACCTCCCTATAATTGAAAAAAAAAACAATGAATAAAATAGCATCCTTATGTAACATATACATAATAGAGTGATTTTTGTGGTACGCTGTGCTATGTAAAATGTTAGTGCACTGTAAAAACTTCCGGTTCAAACTACGGTATGAAGTACCGGTACTTTGGGTGCATTATTCGTAAAGTCTACTTTACT
Organism: Parasteatoda tepidariorum; assembly: GCF_043381705.1. Lineage (NCBI taxonomy): Eukaryota > Metazoa > Arthropoda > Arachnida > Araneae > Theridiidae > Parasteatoda > Parasteatoda tepidariorum. Next base: position 49,313,107 of record NC_092214.1, on the reverse strand, counting down.
GTAAAATTCAAGTGTACTGTAATTTTTAGACTAATACTTATTTAATTGGAGTGATTCAGTGATTTTCGGTAATAATTAATGTAAAAAATTATGGTTTTTCAGATTTTTTGTTCCGTAACATCACATGAAATAATCTTAAGGAACAGTTTGATATATAAATATCAACTTTAAAAAATCTGTGACTTTTTACTACGCTGTAAACAGACAATTTCGGAACAAATTACTGTATAAAGTATCGGCACTTCGGATGCATCATCTCTAAATTCCTTTTACTGTAAAATCCCTTTTTACTCAAAAGTCCATTCTTACCGTAAAGTTATTATACTGTTTTTACAGCTATATTTTTAATCGGATTGATTCAGTGATTTTATAGCTATTATTACCGTAAAAATTACCGGCATCCTGAGTGCCGGTACTTTTTTTTATGGTAATTTGATACGAAAGAACATTGAAGAATTATTGCATTTTTCCGCAATTGCAAATTGCTTTCTTATATCAGATGCATTTGAGAAAAATGACCCTGAAGAAAATGATTTCCAAAAACTTATCTTAAACTAGTTTATTTAAGATTAAGTTAATATAAACTTTAATTCCTGTAAAATGACTTATCATTCGCATGGGTTATTTCTTTTTGTAGATTTGTTAAAAAAATGTATTCATTATCTTCTTTTTTTTTAACAGAATTAAACTTATCATTTCTATATTGGTCCATTATCCAAGAGAAACTATGTCAAATTGAACAATAGAGTCTTCGATTGAATCGCAAACAAAAGGTGCTAGGCCGAGCACGTGCTCTTTCCGCCCCACACGTGCGGACGAGGCCTCATACCTATGTGTGAAATGCTTCCTGTCATTCACTTGCCATCCTCTTTCAGACCAATAGTTCGGATTTCTATGACAGGCACCTCACGTACCCTCACTAAAAGTATCTGAATACGTATGAGAAAGATACTTCCAACACTGATGGGAAGGTTTTAGTTGGCACTTACAGCACTTTTCATTGTTTTGTTTTTTTTCTTTATCAAATTTCTAGCTTCTGAATGACAGCCTGAAACAAATGATACATTTTGCTGACTGAGTTGCTGTATTTGAACAACGCTGAGGGGAGGTGGGCAGTGTAATGGGAATTAATGAAAATGTTTTAGAAGTTATGATTCAATGAGTTAATATGTATTCTTTTATTTAAACATTACTTTTATCGAATACAACATATGATATCTGAAGAGAATTTTTTTGTTATTTTACTTTTAGCTTTGCATAAAAACTTCGTCGCCAAAGAGATATAACATTTGAAAAAAATAAATGAATTTAGAATTTATCAAAGTGCGTAGATTAAATTTCTCTCTTTTGTTGAAGAAGTAAGTTAAATAGCATTTGAAGTGACACTTTAGTGAAATTCAATAAAGCAGCTACAGAACCTGAAAAAAAATCTATAGAAAATCAGTGAATGTATAAACCTATTGTAAATAAATTGTAAAATTTAAATTTTTACAAAGAAAAAGAATTTTAATTGAAGAATGCATTTTCTAGCAACTAAACAATGTCCAATTATATTTTATTCTTAAAATTATCAATGGACTATTCATGAAACCACAGAAATCTGAATGATTTTAAATTATAATATTAACACATTCTTCCCCTCAACTCTATAATAAATTGTATGCACCTTAACGCTACATTATTTAATTGAAGACGCTTAGCTATAGCGTTCTTTCAGTATAAATTTTAGCAGTTGTGGCAATAATAACAGCATACCAAGTACATTCTGAATAAGAGTTTATTAAGTATTATAGACCAATAATCTCTCCCCTCACATTAAATAAAAACTTTTATTTTTCGGTTTTTTAGGTTAAATAACCTGGAATTGAAAATGGAATGTAATCGAAAGCTTTGTTCTATATATGAATTAAACTAAACAACTTGAAAAGCACAAATAACATCACACAACGAGACATACTATAATTACAGCTTGATAACGATATCTTTTATCAGTATCCAAACTAGGGATAAACTGAGGTGCAGAAGAAAATATCAAACCAGTTATAACAAGGAAAAAAAAGGATTGACAAAAGAGGAATAATGGTCTTGAACTAGAAATAGAAACAAAAGAGTGATGGGGGTAAGGTGAAAAAAAAACGTAGAAATTAAAAGAAAATAGATTTGAAAACGTTTGATAATAGTTCGATGCTAAAAAGTTTTTTAATTGATGAACGAGAATTTTTAAAAACAGAAAAGGAATGGAAGATTGTTATGGAAATGGAAGATTATTGCAAGATATTAAAAAATTAAGCTATTCTTCCATCGCACTACATAGCTGATCTTTTAATTATTGGTGTGAGTTTTCTCATAATCATAGGTGCGTGAGCGAATATCTTTCAACTGTGCTCCTCAATAAATGTCCTAAATATATGGGAATTACATCATATTCTATAAAAAAGAAACTAGTATAATTTAGTAAATGGCGTTTCTAGTACTTAATTTTTTTTTAATGTTCAAAAATCTGTTTTACTTCTACATCTTGCAATGCCCGTAGTTCTCACCTTCCCCAACCACATCTGCCTTTTGTTCCATTCTCTCTCTCTGTCTCTCTCTCTTCTTATATATTATTAAAGGTAAACTCGCCCCTATTGTCATCGCCATCTTTTCCTCCTTGCAACTTGTAATACCTTTCTGCATCTCTGTGCCATTCTCCTTTTAATTATGTGCTTGGCCATTGCTGAAGGTTCCTTAATATGGAACATGAATTATGGTTTGCATATTTACGTGGTATAATTCTCGTGTTTTTCCTCGTTGTGCCATATACTTTATCATTTATTAGTCATTTAGCGCCATATTTTAAGAGAAATTTTAAGAGATACCCAGAACATGAATTGTTACGTACAATGTAAAAAATTCCTGATAAAATTCCTGGGAAATGTACCGGCACTTAGGGGGATATTACTTTTTACTGTAAAATCCATTTTCACCGTCAAATTTTATCAAATCATCGATTTTCATTTAGAATAAACGAATTCAGTTTCCTCTTTTCAGAACCATTTAAAATTTATTTTATAAAAAATAAGGAAAAGTTATAATTAATCTATGAACCTTTTACTTTTAAGCAGAGAAAACACGAGATGTTTGTACTTTAAAAATTCCGGATCTAACTACTTTATAAAGTACCGGCAATTTGAATGCATCATCAGTAAAATCCAATTTACCGAAGAATCCGTTTTTACCGTAAAATTTCATGCAGCAAAACTACACTGTATCCCATAATATTTACTGAATTACTGTAAATAAATAAATATTACTCTAGAATTACTGCATAAAATTTTACGTAGAAAATTGAACTTTAAAGAGTAAAAACCATAATTTTTACTGCAATATTTATTCAATTGGAGTGATTCAGGGATTTTACAGTAATTATTAATGTAATATTTATGGTATAACATTTTTTTGTTCCGTAGCATATTCCATTAAAATGTATTTTACTGTTAAAAGTACCTTCGCTTCGAGTGACGATACTTTTTACCGCAATTTGATCAGGAATTTTTTACAGTGTGCTTAGATTTGGAGCGCAAAATGAGTTTCAGCATTTTTTTCTATATGGTAAAATGCGGCGTGTTAAAATCTGTTACTCTCATTTTCTTTAAATTCGGTATAAAAGTTTTACATATATGACAATTAACAAACTGCGCATCAAACTATTAATTTTTTTTTTTGTCTTAGAGTCAAATTTTAAGAAAATTAATTTGTATTTCCTACCGTTATTGCCACAAGAATTCTAGTATCAGCTTAAATTATTTACATTTCATATTATCTCTAATGCAAAATATTTATCTCTAATGCAAAATAATTTTCTTGCTTACAAAGAATATAGAGCAAACAAAATTTAAAAATTATAACAAAAGACGCGAAGTTAAGTGATTTATTTCAAGTTCCCTCTTTAACTAGCATTAACCACTTTCTACTCCTTAATTTGAATTTTCTATTTATTAATAATTTAATTTGAATTCCTTTGAATTATTTGAATTCCTTAATTTTAATTTTAATAAAAAAACCTCATCAAAGGATGAAATTTTCTTATAGTGTTGAAAGCATCTTAAAAATCTGAACCGAGAAACCTCAATTACTTTGTTAAAATAAGTAAATTAAAATATGTAGAAATGATCACATTGTTAATTTATGAATGCCAAACATTTAGAAAAAAATTACATTAAAAATTAGCATAAATATGACGCAAAACTACTGCAATGTTTATAAGATGCCAAGTCAAACCATATAATTCAGTAAACTAAACCATCTTAAATTTGGTTCAACATGGATATTATGATTCAACTTGGACCGAAGCATGATTTAATTTTTCACATGATAATGCTTGAATCAAATTTTCACTATATTGGTTTAAGATACTGATATTATGGCTCAAAATCGAGCCAGTTTTTATGAATGTGCTTTTATTTAGAAATTTTTTAAACACCAGGTGCTTAATGAAGTTATAGTGAATCGCTTAATTTTTAAATATTTCATATTTAAGTTTATTGTTGTAAGAAATTCAATATATTTGAAATGAAATAGATTTTCGTTTAGAGTTCAATAATACATATTCTTTAAGAGAAAATGTATTCATAATATCGACGCACTTAGTGTTAGGTCTATTTTACCTTCATGTCAAAAAAACAAATATTCCATTTTAATTTACACACTTCTAAATAATTATAATAAATAATATATCTTTCTACTCCTTATATCAAGTTCTTTAGAGTGATTTTTTTGTAAACGTTAGACATATGAGCTTTGCAGCTCCCACCCATATTTTCCAACAGCAATCATAAATCGACTGTTATTGCCAAAAGAGTTTCAATATTAACTGAAATTATTTGCCCTTCATATTATGCTTAATGCAAAATATATTGCTAAATTCCATTGTTTACAAAGAATATAAGATAAAGAAAATTTTAAAATATTTGAAGACAAAGTCATGCGATTTCATTTTATTAAAAAAAAAATTTTTTAACAAGTTTTAACCACTTTTCACTCGATAATTTGAGTTTTTTGAAGTTATAGGACTGTTTTATATACATGTTAAAAGAACAAATATTCCATTTTAATTTACACACTTCTAAGTAATTATAATAAATATTCCTAAAGATATTTCTTTCCACTCACTCTATAATTTGAGCTTTTTGAAGTTATTGGACAGTTTTATATGCATGTTAAAGGAACAAATATTCCATTTTAATTTACATACTTCTTAGTAATTATAATAAATATTCCTAAGGATATTTCCTTCCACCCACTCTATAATTTGAGTTTTTTGAAGTAATAGGACTGTGTTATATGCATGTTAGAAGAACAAATATTCCATTTTAATTTACAAACGCTTTAGTAATTATAATAAATATTCCTAAAGCTATTTCTTTCCACTCACTCGATAATTTGAGTTTTTTGAAGTAATAGGACTGTTTTATATGCATGCTGAAAGAACAAATATTCCCTTTTAATTTACGCACTTCTTAGTAATTATAATAAATAATCCTAAAGATATTTCTGTCCACCCACTCTATAATTTGTGAGTTTTTTGAAGTTATAGGACTGTTTTATATGCATGTTAAAAGACCAAATATTCCATTTTAATTTACGCACATCTAAATAATTATAATAAATAATATATCTTTCTACTCTCTATATCAAATTCTTAAGAGTGATTTTTTTTTTTGTAAGCGTTAGTCATGTAGGTTTTGTAGCTCCCACCCACATTTTCCAACAGCAATCATAAATCGACTGTTATTGCCAAAATTTTAATATTAACTGAAATTATTTGCGCTTCATATTATGCATAATGCAAAATATATTGCTAAATTCCATTGTTTACAAAGAATATAGGATAAAGAAAATTTTAAAATAATTAAAGACAAAGTTACGCGATTTCATTTTATTAAAACAAATATATTTTTAGCAAGTTTTAACCACTTTTTACTCTATAATTAGAGTTTTTTGAAGTTATAGACTGTTTTATATGCATGTTAAAAGAACAAATATTCCATTTTAATTTACACACTTCTAAGTAATTATAATAAATATTCCTAAAGATATTTCTTTCCACTCACTATATTAAGTTCTTTGGAGTAATTTTTTTTGCGAACGTTAGTCATGTGAGCTTTGATACTCCCACCCACATTTTCCAACAGCAATCATTTTCGCAATTTTTTATCTTTACGCTACAAATACAGCAGGTCGCCTTTTACGTAAAGCTAACCTCTATATATACCGAAGATCGGGAGGATAGTTTTTTACCTCTTCTCGAAGTATAATGTGTTTTATCGAAATTAAGTTAGGGGTCCGGATATCATACCTTAGAAAAAGAGAGAGAGGAAAAAGTGGAAATGTTGCGCAGGAAGAGGGGTGTGCAGCTGGTTGAAGTAAATGGGGTTCCCATTTCTCCAACGGTTGGTGCGAGTGTAGAGAGAAGACCTGTAGGAATCCAGGAGATCGTAATTTGTTGGCATTTGCAGTGGTGGTACCTTCACTCTAGAGAATTGTGTCGCCTCCTTTTCCGAAGAGATTGCTAGAGAATCCGAAATAATGAAGTTAAAGCCAAGGATAGAACCGAGATCTGGAGGGGGAGTTCGGGGGATGTCGAAAACGGGGAGAGCTGCACTACGAACCCTATTAGGGCGCTGATGGCGTGCCGCTGGTACGTGGCGGACCCCGCAGATCCTGACGCCAGGGGCTTAAATTTTTGATAAGATTGTTACTGGGCGGGCGAAGCGATATTTCTGCCGTCATTACCCAGCCCTTGCAAAAGCAGAACTGTTGTCAGACAAGCGGTAATGGACGTTGCCTCGTGAAGTAAAGCACAATGGAGGAATTATATTTGACTTTCCGAGCCTTACTCTCTCTACTCTTGGGATAAAATAAAAGCAAAGAGGAAAGAAGGAAAAAAAGGAAACGAAGTAATGCACTGAAGGTGTAATAAGTAGACGCCGAAGATACTGCTTTTCGACTGTGTCCTTTCGTCTAGAAGCCCTCCACTTTGTCTTGACTATACATAGAAGAGGGAATACTTATTGCGAATTTCCCATTTTATTTCTTTCCTATTTCTCGCCTATACAATGTTACAGGATTCTTAGTTATCGCTACTTTAAAGCTTAAAAGCATTTATTAAACAAAGCATCTTTGTTTGAAAGAAAACATAGTGGAATGAAAGAGAACTTGATTATAATTTCTACTATGGGACTCTTCTATGTTTCATTTAGGATTTCGGCACATTTTAAAGTAACTAAAGAACACATGTACTGTATACTACTCAGATGGTTAATACTGTTACTCGTAAAGAACGCATAAACTTACTATATACCAAGAAACTGTTATGTGCATTACAGGTGCTTTCTTTGCATGTTTACCAAGAAGCATTTAGTGCGTTCACTGAGGAATTTTCTGTAAATATTCAAGAAAAATACTTGTAATGCTAAGAAGAACCCCTTTTTAGATACTAAATTCGTCAATCAAAAAACAGAATTATACTATACAAATTAATTTTATTTATTAGTACACATATATACAGGATTGTGAGCTCAATTAGTAAGGCTTATAAACTTTTACCAAATCGAAGAATAGATAACATAATGCAGAGAAAGACAGTATTTAGGGTAACAGTGGGATTCGAACCAGCTACCTCCACAATACAAAAGATTTAACGGGTGATACCGTACTGCATGGAGGTTCCTACTAGTCAAAATCATCCTAACGCAATGCAGAAAATACTACCGTCTTTCAAAAAGGAAAGTTGAAGTTGATAGGAAAAATGAAAAAAGTTTTTGCTGTAAGCGTTGCAGCCATTTCGACTGTAGTAAAACAAGAGATAATTAGTTATAGATCAGGTTACAGGTGCTTTTCTAGTTACTGATGCAATGCTTCTAAGCAATTTTTAGTAAATTTATGAATTTATTTTTCTTTACTATGCGATGTAGCTCAATTTCAAATTTCACAATCTGAGCAAAATCGATTTAATAGTTCCTAAGAACTAAAAACCAAATAAGATTTCTTTTAATATTTATATCTAAAAAAATCTTTCTAAAAAATTTTGTTCAAATTTTGGCTAGCAAAAAATTTAATATTTTTGTCTTACATTATAATTTCAAAAAAAATCGAATATTAATAAATTGTATAATGAAAATGATAATTAAATATTTTTGCGCTACATCACATTTGGTTAATAGGTTTTATGAATTGGTTTTGTTACATTCTTATTTGCAAACTTAGTTACAGGGTCGTAGCGAAGTAAACAAATTGTAAAAATAACGTATAAAAGAACCTTGATTTTTGACCGATTTCCTGACTGAAGTAATGGGATTGCATCTTCAGCATAAAAACTTGTGGACAAAGACACGAATTCGTTGTGAAATAGATAAATTTGAGTAGAGATAAAGGATCATTTTCAAAAAGACTTGTAAATTTCATGTCTCATGACTAAGTAATTTTATTTACTTAAATAAAATTCCAAATAGCATTTTCAAGAATTCAAATTAATTTATCATATATTTTCAGTAATTGTAGAAATTCAGAAATTAGCATTTTAGAAATAATGCCTTTGTGGTACCTTTTAAATATTTCAGGTACATCTAAATTTCTATGTCCTAACCTTTTTTGATCTTGTTTGATTGCAAATGAACAAACTGTTAATTGAAAATAATTTTAATTTATCTGAAGTCATGAAAATTATATTATATATAATTTTCATGACTTCATTAGATATAATTAGGATATAATCTGTAACCATAAATTAGATGTAATCTGTATTATGTAATACAGATAAATCTAATTTATGGTTTCACAATTACTTATGTATAAAAAATCAAGTGTTTTAATATTATCCCAGGATTTTAATGTTATCCCACAATTCGGTTATTATAATTATAGTATTAAATAGGCATTGAGTACGCAAAAATGGGTCCCATGGCTCCCAGACAGAATTATCTTTTAGATATGGCAGCTAATTTAAAAATTGTCGATATATTTAGTGTATTCTTAGAAGATAAGTAGAGAATCTTTCATTTACTTTCCCCTATGTCACAAGCACAATTATTTTAAATTTGTTTTAATGTTCATTCGAATTTTTAATGATAAGTTCAAATTATGGTTTTAAGTTTTGCCTAAACATTTCTTCTTTTCATTGAAACCTGTCCAACTAAATTGACTTACAGTTCATTTTTTCCCTCTGTTATACTTCCACTCTTTGCCCATGGTAAGAGAGTGGAACAAAGATTAACAGAGGGGAAAAGATACGTGTTAATTTATTTTAAAATGGGTATTTCTTGTGTTGTAGACAATAATAACGTGAAAATAATTCATCTGAAAAGCTTTAACGAAAAAAAGGCCAAGATCTAAAACCTTCATACTATATGTCCGATCGCAATTTCAAAGCCAAAGAAACTTTATAAAAAAGATTAATTTAAAAATAAGCTCTATCGATATTTGTTTTGCAGTTGTATTACTGCTAATTTATCTGATATAATCCAAAAAAAAAATAGGAAATAAGTTTTTTTTTTAAACGTTGATGTTTTTTCTTTTGTTTAAAGCTTATTATATTAGATATTAATGTGTTGAAGAATTCTTTCAAATTAAATTTATTTAGTTTTAAAGTAGCATTCCATTACATTATGTTTATTTAACCTTTTGCCTATGGCTGATACAACATGTGGACCACATGTGATGGTATAACATGGTACACCGTAAGAAAAGGGTTAAAGAAATATAGGAAGGTATCGATATTTGTATGTCTAAAACCCAATAATTTGCAATGCAAGTTCCTTTAAAATTTAGCTGTCTTGTCAGCCTCGCCCTCTTTTATTTTTTTAACTCTGTCACCAACCATTCATAAAGGTTTATTTTACTATAAAATTTAACTAAGTACAACTTTGGTGAAACGCAATATAAGTTTAACTGAAGTGCAAATTATGTAACATGTTTTTAAGTATTAACTTGGAATATAAGATTGTATATTTATTTCAATTTTTCCATTAATAGTTACAGCATGATATTTTTTTATATTTTCTAATAATAAAAAAATAATATAAAAAATTGACGCTAATGTAACTGTAGCATAATGTAACTGTAGCATAATGTTACTGCTACAAATGCAATGTTTTCCGTTTCCGGTTAATTTTTTTTTCATGAAAACATCTTTGAACACTGGTAGCAGAAGAACATAATGCAAATTCAAGTTTTATTTTATTTCTAAATAAAAAAGTACCCTGTTTATTTAAGTCGTTATATGTGTAAAACACATTCCAATTACAGCTTAAATTTTTATAACTAGTATTTTGAACGTATAACTAGTATTTGAAAATTTTTTCCAAATGACCTTAAATTTTTAAAATAATCCAAATACATTTTGTGCCTAATTTGGCTAGGTCAGTTATCGTTTACACCAGCAGTTTTTAAATGGTGTTCCGTGGAACTTTAGGGTTCCGTGGAAGCGTTAAATGAGTTCCAAAAGTTAGGATTTTTTGTATCCAGTAAGAAGTTTTGAAACCTGCATTTATAAATAGATTCATTCAATAATCCAATATTTATTTCATGTTTCAGTTGCCCTTGTGGAGTTATTTAAAGTTAAGTGCCAATGAAAAAAAAAGACACTTTTTTAAAAAAATATAATTTTTTTAAAATTATTATGTTAAATAAATTATGAAAAGCAAATGCTTTTATAAGATATTGCAATATTATTTACTATCGTGCTTTTCAAATCAAAATAAACTAACAAAATAAAATAAAATAAACAAATACAGCTAAATTCATTAACAAAAAATATGTTTTTCTAATAACTATATTCAACATTAATCGCAATTCTTCTTAGTTTCCATTTCAAAGAAAACCCTAATTCTTCTTATTTTATTCATTTTCAGGTTATATATATACACAATAAAACCAAATTCATAACTAAACTAGATAAAGCTTCCGGACTGTTGATTTAACCGTCAGACATAAGATCTAATTTAAGATAATTAATGAAAAAATATAAAAAAATTCCTCTTATTAAGTATTTTTAAAACACGGTCTTTTATTGGTTAATACGTTCACAATTTTCTTTATATTGATAAAGTCGGAGCTCCGCTGAAAAAGGTTGATCATTTAGGGTTCCATAGTCTGCCGGTTTACACCAATAAAATAGCATATAATATGCGTGCTCTTCAAACCATGAAAATAGAGCACTATACTATTTTATTTATGTTTAATATACTTTGACATACTTTCGAGCGGTTATTTAGCAATGACGAAAAAGATGGTAAGCAAAGATAATTAAAAAAATTCGTCAAGATAAGAGCAACAAAAAAAATATCTACCCTGTTGCATACTGTGTCCACCTGTTAGTAAGTAAAATATTTCCTAAATGCAATAATCTGTACACTGAATGGATTAAAATATTAAAATAAAACCAAGTCAATACAGTAAAGTTTTGAAGTCTCAATAGGTATATGTTTAAAAAATATTTTTAGTAGACAGAAGTAGAATAAAGTTCGAAAGTCTGTTTGAGCTAAACTGCTTGACCTAAAAAATGACAAGTTTAATCAATATATTCATTGTTTAGTTATGTACAATATATCGTTTCTAAGATGTCATAGATATAATACTTAATTTTGTTCTTGAAAAAGTCAAATCACCCAACCAAAGGGGTGATTTGACAGTTCTTAGACCGGGTACACACGTTACATCTGGGAGAAATTTAGAAATAGTAGAATTTCAGCGAAAACGTAGCGAACATTTCTATTTTTCAATGCAATTTAGGAAAATTATGAATGTAATTTACGTGTGATGTAGTCAAGGCCGTACTCAAGAGAGTGGGAGAGGTACAACTGCTCTAGGGTTCGGGACTTCAGAGGGTCTGACCAAATTACTTACAAAAATAAAATGCTCATTGATTAGTTCTTTTTAAGAAAATTGCAGAGAATTTTCTTATACCTATATAAAAAACTAAAGTTAACTATAGGGGGTCTTCAAGACTTCTACATGATATGGAAATAAGAAATGCTATATAAGAAATAAATTCTCTGAGGAAGGGGCCCGTAAGACATTTGTTTAGTCTTGGGTGAAGTTATTTCCTTCTTCCACTGCACTGCAGCTTTCGTGAGCCAAGCATAGACACACATCAAGGAGGGGGGGGCAGACCAGATGGAGCCTGGACACCCGACAGCAGAGAATATAGAAACGAAACACAGCTGTGCTACTATTGGAATGAATTTTTATTGTTTCTTAGTGTACAAACCTATAGTAAACGAATAATAAGCAGGAGTTAAAAAAAAATTTTGTAACTGTCATGACTAATTCACAAGGCTAGTTTGAAACAAAAAAAAATCAGAGTGTTGACATAGTAAAACAAATTTAAGCAGACGCAGTGAGTTAATCAACAAAATCACGCCAATATAGTAGGTCCTTCTTGACAGGTAAAGTGTAATTCAAGAGTAAGTAGAGAGTTTGTAATTAGGAAACAGAACTAATTTTAATGTCATCGGGAAACCCGGTCTCACCCCACTACTTAATTATGAAGGGCTACTATACAGCTTTATTGTTTTTACGTGACTTAAACCGGTTTGCACTTGCTTAAGTTCGTGTATCAATAGGTTAAATTAGGCGATATATAATATAAATCCGACGATTGGATAAATTTGACGATATATTATATAATCACAGAATATTTATTATATCAGGTATTATATTATTATATTGTAATAATTAGATCAAATTATTGAACGCACTGTAGTTTTTTAATAATTACATCTCTTGCACGAGTTCATATGCAATACTTTTATATTTAAACATATACGTAACGGGCTTCTATTTAGGAGATTTTTTACATACTTCCTATTTATATTTATTTTTAACGTATTGTATTACAATGTTAACTAATTGATATACGAATGTAAGCAAGTGAAAACCGGTTTCAGCCACGTAAAAACAATAAAGCTGTATATTATCACCTGATAATTAAAATTTTACATAGAATCTTATAGTGAGTCTAATAATCTGACCAGATATAATATATATATA
>NC_092214.1:49285010-49299795 GCF_043381705.1 Parasteatoda tepidariorum | reverse complement strand
TATATATATATATATAATAAGTGATGACTCAGTTTCAATCTCAAATTGTATATAGAAAAAGGTTAAGGTTGCGAAAATGTTAGAAGAGACATTTAAAAAACCAATTTCAAATTATGCATCTCGCCCAGCTGAAAATAAACTGCAGTTTTTCTAAAGAATTGAAGTATTTTTGAAGTTCTTCTACAATCAACGGAAGATTTTCTGTAGTGCAATCTTAATTGTAAAATTACCATTTATTACTAAGAATGCTATTTATGCAAATACTACGAATTTTGCAGTTAATGAGACATAATTTTTCAGTAATTCATTTAAAAAAATATTACATATTTTCTACAAAATTACTGATATTCATGGGAAATCTTTTAAAAATCATAAACATAAAAAATATTAAAACTTTAAATCCTTGGTTACATTACAGTAAATATCTGCAATATGCAAGTTTATAGTCATTGCTTCAAAAGTATAATTTCTGATGTATTTGCGGAAATGCTACTGTATTTTGCATTGCTGTAAATGGGAGAGTGAGAAAATCCTCCTGAATTCAAATAGATTTAAGTCTTCAAACTTGTTTTCCTCATTAATAATTCCTCAACATTTTATAATATTTTTTCTTATTATATAATCTGATTATTTATCTTAAATTTTCATATGGATTCTTGTTACATACATTAAGGGCATAAAAATTAGTATAAAAAATATCCTCTGTTGTTGAAGAATCATGGCTGACATTTCCATTGTTGTAAGGCGAATAATGAAATATTTCTTGACTTCTAATAAGAAAATAATAATAGTAAGGTAATTCTTTAACAAAGATTTCTTGTAATTTTTACTCAAGTTTTTTTCCTCGGGCGTGTTTATCTATTCTAGTAATCTACTCAACAATTTTCTCGTCCTTGTTTTGTAAATTGATGCGACAAAATTTAATTGTCTCTAACTATATGATTGTTAAGGCTGGGATAGCCTGGTTGGTAGGGCACTGGGCCCATGCACAAGAGGTCCTGGGCACGATCCCCACCGGCTGAACACTCCCTGTGTAGTAAATGGTGACTAATGCACGGTAAATCTGTCGAGTCACAAAGTCGTCCATGTTCCCATAGCAAATCAATGCCTCTGGGGGTACTGATCCAGGAGTTTCCTTATCTTCTGGATTTGTTCAAAATTACAAGGCTAAGGAGTTGAACAATAGTAGTCGTAAACCCAAAATTGGGTCGGCTGTTCAACGACGGTTATAAAATATATGATTGTTACTAATTCTTCCGACGATGAGAAATAAAAGTAAAGAAAAAGAAAATAATAATTTGCATAATATTTTAAGTGTTTATAGAAAGATCATGAATAGGATCAAATGTAAATTCTCTCTTATAAAAGCAAAAAAATTGCAGAAAAATCACCATTGTTCAGATTTTTTTTTTTTAAATATATTTAAATTTTCATTAGTTCAGGAACGTATGAATTACCATATAAATGTACCATAAATGTCAAAAAAAAAAGTGATTAAATAAAATATGAGCTTTCTCTCTTTAAAGCAATCAAGGCCTATTCTCCTTAACAATCAAATATCAAATGAAATTCAATAAACAAATACAAATTTTATCAGCTCTTATTCTCGCTTTAAATAAATTTATCTTAGACAATCAAGGTCTGAAAGAAATAAAAAAGGGAGAAAAAAAATTGAGCAATTCTCATTGCTGCTGCAAACGAAATTTTTTATCGTTAACTTTAAACCGAAGGAAAGCGAAAAAATGCATGTAGAAATCATCAAATATTCATTTAATCGTACATATGGGGGATAGGGAGCTTCACCGTAGGGCCTCCCTTTTTTTCTTTTTTTTTTCGAATGTTATTCTCTTCGAGATTCTGTAGGAATGAATTATGCTACCCATGGGGGAGGGTAGAATTCATACTGGGCGTGGTCATAATTCCGAGAGTGCACCATTGTATCATGATGCATTGCATTCTTTCGGGAACTTTATCATCCTCTTACATAGAGTTTCTCCCAATTCAAGAGCTTCACTTTTATCTCAACCTCCTAAAGCCGAGATAAGCTCTTAGATATTCCAACCAATCCTCGCTTCAATGTGGATGATTAAACTTTTCTCTTTTAAATAACTACAGCTTTTCTAATCAATTTTTATCACTTTCTTGAATGGGTTATACTCTGTTATTAAATTATTTGTGTTACTAAGCTGACTAAATGTTAATATGCTTTTCAAACCTTGCAGGCGTTTTATTATTTTATTATTATATTAGTTTATGATTTTAATTACTTATTCTTTACAACTTAACAATCTAACAATCTCTAANATTTATATTCTGTTTTTTGCTTGATATGTTTTATTTCGTATATACCATTTTTTACTTAATGTGGTCGATTTTCGTTTCAATTTTTTTGAGTGCTCCTCACACTATTGTATGGATTTATTTTGCTTTGAATATATTGATACAATATTTGAAAGTACTCCTTTTTGCGGATATAATCGTGTGAGCTGATGAAGAGATCATATCCTCTGTTTATTTTGTTTTCCGGATTTTTAATATTTTTTTTAAGATAATTAATAAATATTTTTTTAAATATTTTTGAAATATATTTTTAATTACTTTGCTCTCTTGTCACTATTTTTTATTATTTACCATATTTTCTCATTATTTTAACTTTTATATATATATTAAAAATTGACAAATTTGAAATTTTTTTTTAAATTTTTGAATATGCTATGAACATTTTATAATGGGCCGGGATAGCTTGTTTGGTTGGGCGTTGGGTACATGTACAAGAGGTAGTGAGTTCGATCCCTGCTTGCCGGAGACTCCCCATGTAGTAAATGGTGACTGGTGCACGTAAAATCTTTCGGGTTACAAAGTCCTCCATGTTTTCATATTAAAATCTTACCTCTGAACTGGGGGTACAGAATTGGAGATTGGTCGTTCTCTGATTCAGACCAAAATTACGATCTGTGTATGAATGAATGGATGTATGAATGAGCCCGCCCTTTAAAAGAGTTGTGATGTGTGTGTGGCCGAAGTCGTATTCTTGGCAATAGATGGAGCCACTGAAGAACAAGAACCGTACCCTCTGTCTTGAATTCGCTTAGTTTTACCAAGCAGGCTTGCTGGTATGTAGAATTCGAAGCAATAATAACAAAATTTTATTATTTTTTAATGAATATTTCAATGGTTTAAGAAAGGGAAATTAATTAAAATATCATTATTAACTCAATACCGATAGTTAAAACTGATAGCTAATTTTTTTGAAAAATGAGCATTTAATCAGATATTTTCACTGCTTTTACCGTTATGACTACTCAGTCGCTACATCAAATTTCTTCTGGCTTCTACTTAATAATGAATTCGTTTTGTGTGGTTTCCAAGACCTGAAAAAAAATTTAAAAATTGGTGATAAATGTTGAAAAGGTTGTTGGAAATTCTACATGTCTTTATGTCACTGTAGTTTTATGAATTCAGTTCTTCGGCTTTAATATCTTTATATGTAAGTATATACATACCTCCATCCTTCGTAAATGAATTTAGTAAGTCGAAAATATTTAATATATTTTAATTCCTCTTATTTTTCAATCTGTTTTTAAAAGTTTCCTAACTGTAGCAATGCTGATTAACTTTGCTGTATCAGTTAGTATTATTATGTAATTTATATATTAGCTGTTCTTTTTTCCAGTCAATCACTTTACAGCAATTGTCTTTTTATGTAATGAGTAGTAGAAAATAATTACGAAAGAGACCTACGTGACAAACTCGATGGCTCTTTATTATTGGCATATGTGGATTTTCCTTAGGTCGACTAACATCAAAGGAATGTTTTCTACGATGGTGTTTTGAAAGCAGATTTAAGTTATTGACACAATTAATGAAGGAGTGTATTTTTCTAAAGCAGCTGTGGCAGTAAAAAATAATGCTTGCTAAGCAAAGCACCAATCCTACAGTGTTACAGAATAATTCAACTAATTATTAATTATCATAATTCCTATTTTAAGTCCTATCCTGGACATAACTGCCCCATTCTAAGTGATTAAATGTGGCTAATAGAGAGTTCTTTAAATATAAAATTTCTTCAATCCATCTTTGAATTATATTGTGAATATGATAATTGGACAAAATACCTACGATAAGTTTGAAATAGGAGAATTTAAAAAGCAAGAAAATCTGCCTTTTATTTGAATCATTTGGATAAAATATATTTTGAAACTTAGATATCATAGAATTTTAAAAGCAAAGCAATTTGCCTCGAAAAGATATGTACATACATTTTGAACATTTATCTTTGAACAATTCGACCTTCTAAAATTTGGAAATAGGTGAATTAAAAAAGCAAGACAGTCAGCTTCTAAAATATGAGTGTATTCATTCAGGAACAAAAGAACAAAACATTTTCGAAAACTTGGATATAGGAGACTATAAAAAAGGCTGGGTAATCAGCCTCCAATAGATATATGTTTTCATCTTGGAGCAATTGAACAAAATATTTTCGAAAACTTGGAAAAGGGAAAAGTTAAAAGACAAAAAAATCTACCTTCAAAACATATGAGCATTCATCTAGGAATACATTCGAAAACATGAACGTAAAAGCATTTTGAAAGCAAGGCAATCTGCCTCTAAAAGAAAAAGCATGAATTCCTCGTACCTTCTAAAATGAACTTAGATTCTACACAAGTTAACTGAAATAGTTTTCATTGGTTATTTCTATTGTGTCATTCCCCTGTTCTATTGGAAACATGAGAAGATATTATATTATTAAATAATTCTGACATTACCTCACATTGGTGATATTGTAAGGCCTGGTAAGCGAATGTGAGTTCCTAAGCCAGAGGATTAATGATTTTTACCTCCTAGAACTGACTGAGAGCCTCGTTACTTCGCTGTACATGGCGCTCAGACTGTTTAAAAAGTGAATCAGTTTATGCGTAACTAAACTTCATTCTTAAAATTCCTCAAAGAAAAATATCTCATCTCAATTTTTATATAACTTCGATTTTTCTGTAATTTTAAAACTTTCCTAAATGCGCAAGCTAGTTCACTTTTAAGTAGTCTGAGCAACCTATTCATATATTGAGGTGTTGCCGGCGATGTTGGGTGATTCGAATTCCGTTCCCAGTTCTCACTGACGACAATGCTGACGTAAAATATCATCAGTGGTAAACGGATAATGGGTTAGAGTCCCCTTGCCATCAGACTAACCATGGGAGGTTTTCGTGGTTTTCCTCTCCCTGTAACGCAAATGCGGGTCAGTTCCATCAAAAAGTCTTCTACGATGGCAGCTTTTTTCAAACACTTGATCCATTAATTCCCTTTTCTTCTGGATTGGCTCAAAATTACAAGGAAGGAGTTAAACATTGGTAATCGTAAAATGAAAATTCGGTCTGCTGTTCAATGACGATAATAAAATAAAATACTATAACGAGGTGCTGAGGTTTTCACTACTAGAGTATATCGATACGGAAGTTGATTAAGGCAAGAAATTTGAATAATCGGGGTCATTTACATTTTTCAATTAATAACGATATTTAAAATTATTTCGCTCACTTAACAGCATGTCTATTGTATTATTTTAAATGATATTAAAAAATGTAAGAAAAATGCTCGATATCGTCTTTTTTATAAACTTTGAAATTGATATCGCAGACTAAAATCACATTATTGAACTGAAACACGTTTATTGCTAAAAAGACATTATATATATATAT
Organism: Parasteatoda tepidariorum; assembly: GCF_043381705.1. Lineage (NCBI taxonomy): Eukaryota > Metazoa > Arthropoda > Arachnida > Araneae > Theridiidae > Parasteatoda > Parasteatoda tepidariorum. Next base: position 49,294,099 of record NC_092214.1, on the reverse strand, counting down.
ATGAGCAATTCTACAAGTAAACGCCAATTAGGCGGCCAAAAAANACAGTTTGGAAAATTTTAAAAACAGATTGAAAATAAGAGGAATTAAAATATATTAAATATTTTCTACTTACTAAATTCATTTACGAAGGATGGAGGTTTGTATATACTTATATATAAAGATATTAAAGCCGAAGAACTGAATTCGTAAAACTACAGTGACATAAAGACATGTAGAATTTCCAACAACCTTATAAACATTTATCACCAATTTTTAATTTTTTTTCAGGTCTTGGAAACCACCCGAAACGAATTCATTATTAAGTATCCAGAAGTTATTTGATGTAGCGACAGAGTAGTCATAACGGTAAAAGCAGTGAAAAAATCTGATTAAATGCTCATTTTTCAAAAAAATTTAGCTATCAGTTTTAACTATCAGTATTGAGTTAATAATGATATTTTAATTTATTTCCCCTTCTTAAGTCATTGAAATATTCATTAAAAAATAATGAAAAGTTATTATTATTGTTTCTAATGCCACATGCCGATACCAGCAAGTCTGCTTGGTAAAACCAAGCAAATTTAAGACAGAAGGTGCCCTTCTTGTTTTTCAGTGGCGCCATCTATTGCCAAGAATACGACTTCAACCACACAGACATCACAACTCTTTTATATGGCGGACTCACTCATACATCCATTCAATCATCCACAGATCGTAATTTTGATCTGAACCAGAGAACGACCAATCTCCACTTCTGTACCCCCAGTTCAGAGATATGATTTTTTATGAAAACATGGAGGACTTTATAACCCGAGAGATTTTACGTGCACCAGTAACCATTTACTACATGGGGAGTTTTCGGCAGGCAGGGATTGAACTTACTACCTCTTGGACATGTGCCCAACTCCTAATCAACAGGCAATCCCGGCCGATTATTAAATGTTCATAACATATTCAAAAATTAAAAAAAAAGCTCAAATTTGTCAATTTTTATAAATTTTTATTTTCTTAAATTAAAAAAATAATTTAATGATTTATATTTCTTAAAATTCAAATTTATTTGATAATTTGAGTATCTATTTTAATTCTTTAAAAAATAATTTGAATTTCTTGAACAAAAAAAATAATTTGATAACATCCTTACCAGGATGTTTCAGTTGTTCTTTATTAATTCAATCGAACCACCTTAGTTTGGGCCTGCCCTTGGTTCCAATAGGTTTAAAATTAAATATTCTGAATTTTAGGAAGGATTGGGTTCAATCGGCAGATGCATCCAGCTACTTCAATGTGATTGATAATACCTGCCTGTCTGTGCATTGTATACAGCTCATTTTTGTATCTGTACCTCAATTTACCATTGATGTTCATTGCACTCCGGAATCCATCTTAAAACTTTTCTCTCGAAGATATCTAGATGATTTTCATGTAATTTTGTTAGAATCCAGGTTTTTGAACCATAGGTGAGCACAAATCTAAGGATAGTTTTTAATAACATAAATTTTGCTTTTTTTGTTTTCGAATTTTGATTGTAAAACATTCTTTAAACCATTATATTACCGATTAACAGCAACAATTAGTCGTTTTATCTCGGTATCTGATTTGCTCCGACTGTACACGTTTGCGTCAAACTAGTTGAGGTCTTTGCCACGTTCAAATTTGTGATACCTTTAACAGGGCTTCATTTTCTAGTTACTTTTTCGTGATTTTACATGAGTACTCAATAATAAGATATATAATAAAAGTTTAAGTTGAGCTTTAACCAGTTAACAAATAACAAGGAAATGAACAGTGCATTTTAAAAAAAAATCCCGTTTTTCGTACAGTTTCTTACAATTTTTAAAATTTTGGTACACAGTAAACCTTGGACAAGGTTTTCTTAGATAACTCATTTATTTTTATAGCAATTTAACATGTTAAGTTAAAATATTGAGAAAATATGGTAAATAATAAAAAATAATGACAAGAGAAGAAAGTAATTAAAAATATTTTTCAAAAATATTTAAAAAAATGTTTATTAATTATCTAAAAAAAAATTATTAAAAATCCGGAAAACAAAATAAGCAAAGGATATAATCTCTTCATCAGCTCACACGATTATATCCGCAAAAAGGAGTACTTTCAAATATTGTATCAATATAGTCAAAGCAAAATAAATCAATACAATAGTGTGAGGAGCACTCAAAAAAACTGAAGCGAAAATAGACCACATTAAGTAAAAAATGGTATATACGAAATAAAATATATCAAGCAAAAAACAATATATATATATATATACAATATATATANCTTTCCCACTGGTTATGATATATATATATATTCTTTCTTTCAATTTAAATTTAATTATTAAAAAAATAATTAAATAAGGCTAAAAACGAAATTAGATTAAATTTATGAGAGTGTATTTAATAAAAAGAAAATTCTGAAAAAAGAATGATTCAAGTGAACTATTATTTTGAGTTCTAGTCAGCTTGTCTTCACAAATACGAACTAATACAGATATAATAATATTCTCTTTATCTAGGCATTCTTGAACTTAATTCTAACAGTTTTTCAGTTATCAGTTGTTACTGCTGCCATCTATCATGACAGATAAGAAACAAATATTTTTCGTCCTTAAAGAGAAAATCTTTTACTAACGTTAAAATTTTAACTTCTTTGGTTAAAAAAAAAAAATAATAATAATAAAAAAACTAATCGAATCATAAGAAAATAATGGAAAATAAAGCAAAATAAATAATTTTTTTGATTAATTACAACGCATTCATTGGTTATTAATTTGAACAAGAAGGAGAGTAAATGGTAAACATAATTTTTTAATTTAAAATTTTTCTGCAAATAACTCTTACAAAATTTTTATTAATAGCTTTAAGTAATAATTTACGAAATTTCAATCTAACTAGGTAAAAAAAATAATAAAATGTGTCAACAAAATTTTAACTCTAAGAACATTTTGGATTTTTTGCGATAAATGCTCAATTTGTAATGTGCAAGAAAACTCATAAAAAAGGAGAAACAAATACTTCTAAAATATTACTCATCAATTAGAAAAAGCCAACGCAAATGAAGCAATATCTTCTTTTTTTGGGGGGGGGGATAAATAATACACAATAACAATAAAAGTTAATAATTTATTTGTAGTATTTCCTATTCTCTTGATTAAGTTTTTTGAAAGGCAATGGCGTAGTTATAGTGCTGCCATCTACCATTTATATTACATTACAATTTAGTTCTCGAACCTTTAAATTAGTTTCGATACAACGTTACACTAGCGCTATATGCTATGGTATAAATTTTTTTAGACTGAAAAAGATATTTTTAAAAATTGATTATATGTATTTCTAGACCTGTAAATTTACTTTTGAAAAATATGACGTTGATATTTTAATATTTAATCAATTTCAAATGCGGTGCAAAAAGTACAAGAAATTCGCAAAGTGAACAGCTTTCTAATGATAGTCGTATATACTACAAGCGCTATATATTTTATATATACATATCAAATAAATCAAATTATCCCAAAAAAAATTATAAAAAATTAAGAAATTTTTCCACCTTTACAATAGCGGTATTTATTTCAGGACTATGCATATTCTGACCTTTAAAAATAAACTGTATGTAATAATTAGATATGTGTGGTTATTTTCAGAAATTAGGAGTCCCATTTCTTGAATGTGAAACCAGTTTCAAATGAATCCCATGATGCAAAAAATTAAAGAAAATTCTCATATTCATTATTAGTGTTATAGATACCCTGGGTTATATGTGTTTTGGACAAAAGAAGATTTTTAAAACCTGTCTATAAATATTTCTAGACATATTTGAGTGTTTTCAGAAAATATGAAGCTGTTTTTTTTAAAATTAATTATGACATGCAAAAATTCATAAAAAAAGTAGATAAATTCTCAAATTGTCCACTATTATTTTAGCACAGTATGTGTTCGATCTAGACAATAAGTGCACAATAAGGTTACGGCAGCATGGATAACAACAGCTCTGCTATAACAAAAAGGTTTGTCTTATTTTATTTTATTTACTGGGCAATTCCATGTGNAACAGTAATATGTAGACTTTGGCTATTTTTGAACATATTTTTAAAATTAAAATATGCAATTCATAAAAAAAAAAATTCACTTAAAAGTTGACACTTTCGTGGAATTGCCCTACTTATATTTTTTTGGTTTCCCGCCAAGATTTTTGGTATCCATCAAATGTAATACCTCTCTAGAGTAAAAGAGACAGAGAAGTAATTTGGATAATTTTTTATTTGCTATAAAGATGTTTTTTTCATTACCAATTGAATTATTTTTAAAATTATGAATTTAATTGTTTTCTCAATCAGAAACTTAGATTGTTTTACTAGAAATGTAATTTTTTTAAAAAAAAATTAGACCTATTATATCGTAACATAGATGATAAAACCAGAAATAAGCTTATTTAGTCTTTCCCACTGGTTATGACTTATAGTGACTTACAGCATAAATTAAAATATATCGTGCATTACATTGAAATTCTTTCTTCTGAGAGAGGCTCTTCCTTTTGTATTTTTCGGATTTATAGTTGTAGGTACTATGATGACTTTCCTTTATTTTAATGCGCTTTGGACTAAGTAGATGATCTTCTTCAAATTTTCTCTAAATATTTATTGGTATATATTGGTGATTTCAAACAAAATAATTCCCTATTTCAAAAGTTTATAAAAAAATCTCTTTAAGTGTCCATCTTAATGATAGCGAAATTCTTACTCTGAATTTTCAAAATCGGAGTTGAACAGTCGACCCATGTCTGACTTTACGACTATGAAAGTTTAAATCCGTAGCCTTGTAATTTTGAACCTAATCTAAAGGACAAGGGAACTCTTGAATCAATCATTGGGAGTAACTAACCTTCGTGGAGGACATTTTTGATTAGGAATTTTAACATGCTTATACGTTACACGGAGAGGAAAACCACGTAAATCTCCCAATGGCAATTTTTTTGCCCATGATCCGTTTATCACTGAGGGTATTTTATGTCAGCACTGTGGTTGGTGCGAGCCGGAAGCAGAATCCACCTCTGGCAACCAGTCAGAGCTGGGATTCAAACCTGGGGCACCTCATTGGCATGTTACTCTGATTTTGGCATGATTTAAATTCTAAACTGAAACGACTTTTTTTTAAATATTATTTATAAATATTTCTTGATATATGCGAGAGTCATCAAACAAATTGATGCCCACTATTCAAGATGAAACCAGCTAAAACTGAATTTTTCACTTCAAAAGAGTGTAAGCAATTTGTAAAGTATCTATGTTTATGTTAATTATGTACAGACTCTGAACTTGAGCTTGTTTTGGACTAATATAGTTTTATTTTTTTATGTAGGTTTTTTTTTTAATTTTCTAATAAAATTTCCTAATAAATACGGTTGCTTCAATACAATTTGACACACTTTTTTAAGTTTGAAAGCAGTTTCAAATGAATTTTTCAGAGCAAAAAAATTTTAATCATCATAAAACGTCTATCCTTATGTTATTGACAAACACTTTGAACTTAGCTTGTTTTGGAATCAGAAAATTATTTTTTAGAATTTTCTATAAATATTCTTTGACATATATGGGCATTTTCAAAAAAAATGTCACGCACTTTTAAACAATAAGCTAGTCTCACATGAATTTTGCATTGCAATAAAGTATAAAGTATTCGCCGATTAGTTATCATTATGTTAGAAATACTCTACTCCGAGTGTTAAGGATTCAAAAAGCTCAATTTTTAAAGTTTCTAATAATTTTTCTCATCAAATATGAGTGGTTTGATATGGTTTGACGCTTACTGGTAAGTTTGAGACCATTTTTAAATGACATTTGCTAGTTGTTGCTGTTGACATATGCCATTTTAGGCAGAGGGGGTTCGATTGTTCTTGTTTTCCAGTGGTGCCATCTATGGCCAAGAATTCGACTTCTGCCACACCATACGTCACATCCGTTTAAAGGTCACATCATTTATATATCCATTCATTTTTCCACAGATCATAATTTTGACCTGAATCAGAGAACGATCGATCTCCAATCCAGTACCCCCTGAGGTATTGATTTGTTATGGGAACATGGAGGACTTTGCGACTCGACAGATTTAACGTGCATCAGTCACCATTTTACTACGCGGGGAGTCTTCGGCAGGCGGGGTTCGAACCCACGAACTCCGGACATGTGCCAATACCTCCTAGATGGAAGAAAGCCGAAGGACGCAAAACGATGACTCATACAGTTAGGCCCAGATTTGCTGATCACTTCTGACAATGACGGTTTTTTTTTTCCTTCTGTTTCTCGACACTTTTTCGTTACTCTTCNTAATACTTGAGAATATCGCCAATGGCTCGTTTGATCAGATTCGGAGTTTTTCGTAAAAATAGCTACCCTGACTGGTTTCCGTCTGGGCCTAACTCTACTACGTCATCATCGCCTATAGTAACCCGTTGTGGGGCTTGATTCCTTTCTAGGAGGTATTGCACGTGCCCAGCACCCTACCGACCAGGCTATCCCGGCATTTGCAATGTTAAAAAAATAAATAAATAAAATAAAACCAATGAATAAATAAATAAATAGTGACAAAATAAATGAAAGAAAATAAATAAGTGAATAAATAAAATGAAATGAAATAAATAAATAAAACAAATAAATAAAACAAATTCGCAAAATGTCTGAACATAGCATGTTTTTTCATTGCAAAAAATTTCTCTTTTCAAAAAATTATAAAAATTTGCAAAATGTCTGAACATAACATGCTTTTTCATTGCAAAAATTGCAAAAAAATTTCTCTTATCAAAAAATTATAAGAATTTGCAAAATGTCCGCTCTTGTGTTATGATATGCACTCTGAACGTAATGTGTTTAGAACTAAGTATTTTTTTTTTCCAAATGTTCTATGATGTTTCGCATGCTATCTCTTTTTCCATCTACTTCTTACACATTTTTAAGGTTTTGTTTCGAATTTATTGTATTATTTTCATTGGATTAAATAAATTATATAAATGAAAAAAAATTGGTTTCATTTTTTTTTCCTTTTTTTCTTCTTCTCACACATTTGTATTAATATTTTTATTTTAACGATATTGTTCATTGATACATAATCGGAGAGATCCCCTCCGCAGAGGATAAAAATTGTGATGGCAAGTCTTCGAATCATCCTCCGGGATGTTCCCAGACCGTCGCCAATAACCCATTGTGCAGCTCTAGTGCGACGTTAATTAACAACAACAACAACAACGGAGAGCATCTTTTTTGTGGATAATTTGAGGAAGACAATATATGATTTTGTCAATATTTTTTTTAACTTTCTATTTTTTTTTCTGAACAATTTTTTATTTGCTTCTTTTAATTTATTGTTTATTAATCCTTATTAATTTTATAAGTTTCTTTTTTTATGTGTGTTAGTCTTTTGACTTAGACCCCATCATAACGGACCATACTTTTATTACCCGCTTAATACCCAGGCTCAGCTGACTGATAAATTTCAGTACGTTGTACGTGATACCCATATCCGATTTTTAGTTCCCATTACCCGGTGCGGAGTACCAGGACTTTTGTTAATTTTTCTAGCTATCCAGTGCTGAGTAATACTGATATGTTTGATAGAATCGTATTAATATTAATCAGTAATTTTAAACTTATTCATAAGGATAATTATAGTTTTTGAAACCCATGTAATTTTAAAGTCTCTTAATAATATTAAGCTGAAATTGCAGGTTTAGGCATGATGTCGCTTACTTTAACTGATTATTTTAATAGAACGAAATGAAATTGTTAATAATGTTATTGAAAGCAAAATAAATTATATCCTTAGCAATAACTTGTTGAGAGTGGCATAATTTATTCTCAATTAATAATTCTAAATTTAAACATACAAAACAATAAATAAAGGAAAAGCAGAAAACGAATAAATAGTAATGTATCAGCTTTAATAAGTGAAGAATTGCTCCGATTTTACTACTTTTTTAAAGTTAAATTAAATAGTAAAAAAAAATGCATTTTTGTGCGGAAAAGAAACGGAAACGATTGGTTTAGATTTCGTACCTCCAAAATATAGGGGTAGCTGCAATTTGGGAAATATGGTCCTCATAGTTTAGTCATAAGAGCGATCCAAAGTTTGGACCCCATAATGTCAATTTTACTTTTGGCGTATTTCGCTATATCTCGAGAAGTTTTTAAGAATTGAAACATTTTTGAACACAATTATAAAATTCATTTATCCAAAAATAATTTCATGTTAAAAGTAAATTTTAAATTTATTTATTATTTTATTTAATAACAGTCGAAAAAATTTTGGCAAGGTATTCAATTTTTTACATTTCTTTAGAGTATGCAATTTTACTTGGCAAAATACAAAACTTGATCGAAATTGGTTGAATAGTTCTTGAGAAATCAAATTTTGAAAAGTCCCGAAAAGAAAAGTTGTGTTTAAAATTCGATTTCGCAGCAACTATTCGACTGATTTCGCACAAATTTAGTATTTTGCCAAGTAAAATAGCACATTTTAAAGTGATGTTAAAAATTTATAATGAATTTTTGATGTTAAAAATGTAAGTTTTTCAACAATTATTAAATAAAATAATAAAAATTAATAAATATTTACTAAAATTAATTTTTTGCTTGGAATTATCTTTGTATAACCGAATTTTATAATCGTGTGTAAAAATTCTTCACTTCGCTTAAAAAGTTCTCGATGTAAGTCAAAATACGCATTAAGTAAAATTAACATTATGATGTCTAATCTTTGGATATCTCTCTTGATAATAGGGATGATATTTCTCAGATATATATGTGTTACGGTGAAACACCGAAATCTGGAGAATGTCGTCATTCACCGGTGAATGTCAACATTCACGTAGTCGCTTGGTACACGCCCGAAATATTTGCTAAATACCCTTATTTCTGACTCTCACCGGTAAATGTCAACAATCACATAGTCGCTTTGGTGAATGTCCGAAATATTTGTAATATCCAATTTTATATTAATTTATTCGTTAATATTATTATATTTATTTGATATATTTATATTTATTCTATATTTTAATACTTACTGACGATAGATTAGAAGAAACATCAGTGTTTGGAGTAAGGAATTGAGTCCTTT
>NC_092214.1:49074902-49283565 GCF_043381705.1 Parasteatoda tepidariorum | reverse complement strand
AGAGATATATATATATATATAGATATATATATATATATATATATATATATATAGATAGATAGATAGATAGATAGATAGATAGATGCATAAGCATCAGTATCACTTTATTGACTTTCAGAAGAAAGCATAATTATTATAATTGTTCCTCGAATTTGAATTAATGATGAAAGGCTGATTTAAAATTATTCTAATTTTGCACCAAATATGGCTTCCAAAAATTAAGAATTGCTTGAAACAAAAATTTAGTTTAAATCCTTCTCGTTCCGCTCGCCAACTCTCAGCATAGTTTTCTCAGTTCTTAATCAATAGCTTCGCTTTCCAAGTTCGTTCATTAATTTTTTAATACTAACACATTTAAGTCTAACTTTGTATGAATGGGGAGACATTATTTTGAAATAAAATTTTAAGAAAATGACACTTGGATATTCTGTGAAACTTTTGATTAACATAAATTTCGGTACTTATTTTGTTTCGGTGGGCCGTTAAAAACCCTTATTGCCTAACTACCTATATTAGTTAATTATTTCCTTTGACTATAATCATGCAAGCATCCCTGCCGTCAATAATAAATAGTTTGGAAAGCCATGTTGGCTCAGACTCAAGTCTCGGCAAACCACTGCTCTGAATCGCTGATATGAATCACTGATCAGCATCATTGATTCGAATCACTTGATTCAAAACACTGGTCAAAATCATTGATCCAAATCGCTTTATTTGAATCAGTGATCTGAATCACTTGACTCAAATAAATGATCCGATTTATTTCATTCGAGTCACTTATCCTTTTATTTTAATTTCCCTCTCTGATCCAAATCACTTGGATCGATCACTTGGACGTTGAATCAATTGATTCTATTTAAGTGATTCGGATCTGTAATTCTGATCATGGATAGAAAATCCTATTCGAATCTATGATTTGAATCAAATGATTTGGATCAGTGATTAGAACTATGTGATTCGACTCAAGCATTCGAATCAAGTGATCCGGACCATTGATTAAATTAAGTGATTTAAATCGCTATTAGGATCAAGTGTTTCAGACCGGTGATTCGAATCCATTGATTAGAATCAAGTTTTTTGGAACAAGTGATTCGAATCATGCTATACATGCGGTGGTGTGGACAAAAGCAAACTTTTTAAAATAAATTATTTGAGAAAAATTAAGCAACTTTGTAATTCCAGGTACAAACGAGAATTCAGGTAAACGTCTAAATTAGTTAAAAAATGTTTCACGAATTAAAAATTATATTAAATATGGTTTTTCTAGAAATGTGTAAAAAATTGCCATATTAGCCCATTATCTTTGTTCACAAAATTGTAAAATCTTAACAGCTATAACCTCTTGAGTATAAACGGCCTGTTCAGGAGTGCTTTACTTTTCATTATTCATTATATAATGCAGATTTCGCTAAACACTGATATATAACAAGATTCTTAAAAAATTGTAAAAGAATTTTTATAGTACTGATGGATAAAATTTTAAATTAATGTCATGAAAATGAGAGAAAAAATATGTCTGTTTAGTTAAAAATCTATTTTTAATCTGAAATGCATATTGTTGCTTTAAGTAAAAAATATGAATAAACGTTATATCCGTTAAATTTAAATTAGTATTTCAAAAATACAAAGGGCGTGTTATGCCTTAAAAATAAAATTATAAATTAATGAACTAAGATGTTTTTACAATGGCAAGTATATTTAATCTAAAATACGATATTTATTTATCGCATTATTCTTGCCTGCCACTTCATATTCTTACCAAAGATGATTTTCTTATGTTATAGCGAAATAAATGGAAACTGTAAGGAAATTTTATTTTATTTTGACAGAGTGTAGACATAGTATGATGATTCATGTTTTCACATGCGTGTTCAATTTATTTGCATATTGTGGTGTTTAAAATCCTTTTAAATTAAATTTAAACATCCAAGTACTTAATAAAAAGCAAAATTTTACTACCATTTTAAATATAAAAATAAAATCTAACGTAAATTACGTAAAAAACGCCAGCTATATATAATCTATAAAACTTTATATAACAATCTTTTCAAAGAGAAAATAAGATTTTTGCTTATCAAGTTGAGAGAATCAATTTTAATTTTTACATTCCGATACTAAAAAATCTCAATATATACTTAAACAAAATATTCTTAGTCACCTTTTCGTTTTGTGCCTCATACTTTTAACTGACTGATTCTACACTTTATTGTTTCTCAAATGTTCTACTAAAATATATTTAGAGAAGTCTTAAAAATAATAAACTAAAAGCAAGGAAAAGAAGCGGGGCTTAAATGAACTATTCATTATTCCCTCTGTAGCGTGCAACGGATATGATTCGTGAGACTGCCTGCCATTCGTTAGATTGTATAGATCACGCATGGGCAAAAGTAAGCAGTGGAAAAAAGAAGAGGCCAGTTTGTTGTCTTGGACACTCGATCCTGCTGTTACTTAGAAACCTTAGAAGTAGAAAGTTGTCACAATGGATCCCCCCACAGTTAAAAACGATCTTCCCCCTCCTGATAAACCTAGAGTCATGGATTTCAGATTTACTGATCCTGTTCGCTTTCTTTTCGAACACATGCAAGGTGATACGAATAAGACAAATTCCGAAAAAATTAACGAAGATTGGACTAAAGACAGAAAATCTGCTAAAGTCCAACAGCCTATTGAGAGAAATGCCTTGTCACCATCTTTAAAGGGATCCTATCAAGATTTGTATTCAGGAGACAATGTGTTCACACGCGTTAATTCCGCGTTCGACAAAACCGAACCTTCACGAGACACACAAAACACTTTGAATGTTATTACAACAACTTCCCTGAGTGCCCTTACTACTAATACTCACAGTGATATGACAGCAAATTCTCACAATAGTGTAATCGAAGATCCTACTGTACAGGAAGAAAATATTTCTAACTCATCAGATCATCCTTTGGTACCAAATGCAGTGGATAATATAAACCCAGTTAGTGATGACGTAAACAAACACGCGTCTTCCAAAGCAGTGCATGAAAAGACAAATTCAAAACCCAATGCTTTCGCGTCTTTGGTATTTAGAGCATCCAAACTTGAAACAGTTGCTAACAATTTATCGAGGCATAGAATAACTGGTAATGGAACGCCTGGTAAAAGGCAAGAACCACCTCCATCCGCAAAAACTCCTATTTTAAAACCCCCTCCATTGACAAGACGATTAACTTCTAGACCTTTTCGAAGGACAAACAAGCCTCCTCTACCACCAACACCTTCGATGAATAATAAGAGTGCTCAAAATTCGACTCCAGTTCCAACTTCAGAGGCAGGAGTTAAACCTCAAACTGCCACAAATTTACCACCAGAGAAATTACCATCACCACCTCCTGCTCCTGATTCCGAACCAGATTCTGAAGCAACTGTGCACACTGGTGAGGAATCAGATCCGGAAGATCCACAACAAACATTGCTGCAATTATGCAAGAAAAGTGACTGGAATGCTGTTGAAGGTTTATTGAAACAGTTTAGCAAGTCTGGATTACCCCCCAATTTGGCTGATCCGGTAAGACTATCCAATTTTTCCAATGACTTTTCAATATGTTTCTATAATATTGCTCAGGAGTTTTATTAGTTTTATTTAATAACTAAAATAAATCTGTGAAATTAAGTGTTCACAGAATAGCGCATATGTTGAATATTTTTATGAGTAAAATAAATGTTTAATATTTAAGGGTTATATATTTTATTATTACTACTATATTTTTATTACTATATATTTATTATAATTACTATTACTACACAGTTACTATATTTTATTATACAACATTGCCAACTAATGGTTGATTGGAATATTTCAGAGCAGTATTATTTGTTAGAGAAAAACTGATATCAATCAAATTAGTTTATGATATTAAAATATAATTAGATGCCTAAATTTTATGAAAATTACATGCAATGAATAATGTCGCTAACGAAAACAAAATCAAGGCAAATATCCTATTTTATCCCATACTTTATCTAACTTTATAATTTTGGAGTACCTTAATCCTTGTAACTTCAAAATTATTTTCCAAATGCAAATTAAAAATGACTAATTGACTTATACCGTTTAGAAGAATTTTTAAGAAAGTTTAATATTTTATGCCATTACGAAATACTTAATTTTTACTAAGGGTGCGATGAACAAATAAAATAACTAAAAAACAAGTAATAAGAAATAAAGTATAGCTAGCTAGCAAATAGCGAAATCTTTTCAAACAATAAATTATGTTAAGCAGCCAATTCGAAGAATGCAATATTATATTCTATTTTTTTTTCAAATCGTTATTTCTATGTATAGTACACAAAACTGACAAACATATGAATAATTTTTCACCCGATTTTTCTTTAAAAGTAATAGCCAATTATTGCAGCAATGTGGTCAGCATTGCGCAATTGCCGTCTTTACTTCCCAGACAAGGTGGTACCTGTCGATATGAAGCTGGGTGGGGTTCAAGGGATCTGTGGGGATAATCCAATTTTTACTAACATGCAATTTTAATGGTTCGAAGTGTTTACCTTAAAAATCCATAGTAAATAGTACGTACTATAATTTAAAATAAGAAATTAGATACAAAACTATACTTTCTCTGAATAAATACGGATTTTTTTCGACAGGCTCAAATTTTGAACTTTTATCAAAGCAATATGGTGTTTAGCTGCAATCTGGAAAATATGGTCCCAAAATGGATCAGTCATGAGAGTCATCGAATTTTTTTATCCTTACCGTTAATTATACTTCTTACTTCGAAGTTTAATTAACGGTAAGGTATAATTAACGTACGTTAATTATACACGAAGTATAATTAACGTACGAAATCTCTATCATTGGTCAAATTAAAGAAATAGCACCCTAAGATTATTTAAATCGTGTTTTCAAAGATAATTCCACGGAAAAAACATTTTTTTAATAATTATGACTTAATTTAATATTGATTGAAAATGCTTGAATTAGAAAGTATGCAGATTTTACATTGTTTTAAACTACGTAGTTTAAATTGATAAAATACAGAATTTGAACGGTCGATAACTCTCGGGAAATGATAATTCAAAAAAAGAAAACATTTTTCTAAATTCAATGTAATTAAAGCTAATTCTATTCTCTATAGTAACTATTTTCCTTGCACTCAATATTATTACAGAATGTTTAAAATATACAAGATTGATGTACAGATTATTAATCAACGATTCTTCAAATTTATATATATATATANTGAACGGTTATTGCTGAGAAATTCTGCATGATTTGAAAGATCCCAATTTTTAATACAGTGCATGAATTTTGAATTTGAGTAATCACTTTTCACTATATATATATATGTATAATATTATATAATATAATAAAATATATTTTAATACATTATTTAATGCAGTTATATTTAAAATTATATAACTTGTTAGTCTAATATAAAGTTATAATTAATATTAATAAAAGAAATAACACAAAAGTGAAGTATGCATTTCGATATTTTGTATGCTTCATAACTTTCTAAAATAAAATAAAGCTTTTGTTACAGGTTTTTATAACCAGCAATTTTCTTTTAAACCAAGTTTGAATGACAATATTACCGATACTTCCGAAACATAAGCGATGTCAGGAACTTTCAGATTAAAAATGATTACCGGAAAAAGTTCAAAAAGTGTATCACGAGAACGATTTCCGTCATCTTTTTTTATATTGCCTGCCGTGATCCAATTAAAGGAGATGTGATTTTTACGTCCCGAAATATGTCCTCGTACCTTAAATATCACTTGAAATGGTGAATCCATTCATTCGGAATAAGAATAATATCTCAGATATTCGAGCGAAAACATGACCTTAAAAGGAAGATATTTATGTCTCAGACAGTCCGACTTTAATGACAAATGTCCTGTAGTTTGTCATGGAATCTGTGTTCGCCCAATATATAGAAGACATATCCCGTTAACGCCCACTGAAAAAGTACCTTTCATGGAAATATAATTTTAAAAAAAATTCGTTTTCACAGCATTAAGATAGCTGGGTGTGAGCTAGTTTTATCATTGTATTACCTATAATATATCATAGTAATCTGAGTTGACAGAAATTTTATTTATTTACTCGTAAAATTAAGAAGTTCCTGGATTTCACTACTAATATTTACTTTATAGTTAAGATAATTTTTTTCTTTATGATTACTGAACAACAATGAAAACTTACTTTCCTTTAACTGTATTAAAATAGCTGGGTGTGAAATAATTTGATTATTATATAACCTATTATACATTCCAGTTACCTATGTTGACAAGAATATTATGTGCTTACGCTTAAAGTAATGGAAGCTCCAAAATTTTACAACAAATATTTAATTTATTGTTAACATTATTATTATAATTATTATTTTGAATACTAGACCACTGAAAAAGTACCTTCCATAAAAATATTATTTAAAAGAAATTCTTTTTCACTGCATTAAGATATCTGGGTGTGGAATTATTTGATCATTACATAACCTATTGTACATTCTAGTAATATTTATTTACACTTAAAATAAAGGAAGCTCCGAAATTCAAGTATGAATACTTAGTTTATTGGTAGCATTACTATTAGTTAATTTATTTATTTTTGAATACTGGATTCCAGTATATATACCATAGAAAATTCATTTAAAAAATACTTTTTCACTGGAATAAGATATCTGAAGTAATTTAATCATTACATAACCTATTATACATTCTTGTAATCTTTGAATCTCTGAAAACAGAAATTTTATTTGATTACACTTAAAATAAGGGAAGCTCCAAAACTTTACTACAAATGTTTACTTTATTGGCAACATTATTATTGTTTTTCTATTTGACTACTGGAATGAAATAAATAGGTTTTGCTTAAGTTTTATTCAGATGTAGGAAAAAATATTATTTTTTTCGTTTTGGGGGAGATATATGTCTTATTTGTTAATCTATCTTGATAAATCTTCCACCATTATATTATATAAAGAATGGAAAAATAGAAAAAGCATTATACAATACAAAGCAAAATTCCCTCATTCTTTTTTTTCAAACATCCACTATAAATTGTTAAACCTTAAAATTCAAACTTTTTATGCATTTTTTCAGAAACTGAGCACTAAAGTGTAGATAAAATTAGTTTTTACTTAAAAGTTATTTACATTTACATACAAAACTATTACAAAAATTATTACATTACATTACAATTCACTTGATAAACAATGCTTCCTTAAAAAAAATTTTTTAAACGTCATATTAATATTAAATATTAAAATTACTTTTCAATCGTTTTCGTGATTAAACTATTAAACTGTTGGAATCGTATTTCTGGACATCCCCTTGTAGTTTGAGAGTAAAAAATCTTAATCTGTCAGGGACAAAAAAAGGCGTATTTTGAGAAAATTATACTCCTGTGGCTTATTTCGTAACTTGAAATATCGTATTAACTAATTTCATGCATAAACACGAATGTCTCTAAAAGCATTAATATTGTTTCTGATCATTAGATAAAAAATGTTTCGAACTGCTTTTTTTTTCTGGGGGGAGGGGGGAGGTACTTCACCCAAAAAAAAAACACTTCGAAACATTTTTTTGCTCCGTATTTTTGGCATATTTGTATCTGATTAAAATAATGAATTTCAATGTGTTAAACTACTTTAATGTAATCCAAACTTCTTACGAGCCTCATATTCCTTTCACAAATAGGGTGTATATTTTTTTTTAAAAAGTATCAAGTAACAACTCCATGAATAATAAAAAAGACATATTATGATGAAGCACTTACCTTTTATCAAATTTGTGGAAATAAGTTTTAAAATATTTGAAAGTTTTATAATACGCTACTTTTTGTTATTATATTGGAAGGCGTTTTCTTTAAGCGATTTTTGTTTTAAAAAATGATTTTCATGTAGTCAGAATATACATTTTATGTATGGCACTGTTATCCAAAGGTAATTCGTAAATATTGCAAAGCATTGGTCTGGAAATCATATTCATGAACAATTTGATATATAAATATAAACCTTAAAAAATCCGTGACTTATCACTACATTGTAAACAATTCCGAATCAAATTATGGTATAAAAAACCGGCACTTTGGAAGCATCGTGCGTAAAATCCATTTTTACAGTAAAACACTACAGCGTAATTGTTTAACTCCGCAGCCTAGTAATTTTGTACCCAATCCAGAAGATAAGGAAACTCCTGGATCAAGTATTGGGATAAGTTTGCCTTAGTAGAGGCTTTCTTGATTGAACTAAATGGCATTTGCGTTACATAGAGTGGAAAACCACGAAAACCTCCCATGGTTAGCCTAACGGCAAAGCGACTCTAACCCCTGATTCGTCTACCACTGAGGATATTTTACGCCAGTACTGTGGTCGGTGTAAGCCGGGTGAGGATTACAGTGCATATCACCCAAATACCTTTATATAATAAAAATAACGAACAAAAAACTTTCCATTGAAAACCGTGTTTTGCTAAATGAATAAATAATATGGCCTTTAACCGGAAAAATTTTAGTGTTCTTCAGTTGTAAGCAAAAGAAACTATGTATATGCATCGAAATAATTATAAATATTTTTTTTTTAAAAATAAAGAAATGACTTAAATTAAATAGAAAGACAAATGAATAAAAGGTAAATATCTTTGTGAACAAAGGGATAGCATTATACTGTAGGGTGTGGCAAAAGTAACACCCTTTTACTCATCACTTTATTCATCTTCTTCTATTTTACTTTTCATTGATACCTATCATCAACACACGAACATCGTTATTGATTGTTAAATCTATGCATTAAAGAAAACTTACTTTATGTAAACCGAATAGTGTAAATCTGCACCCGTTTCTTTAGCTGTAATAAAATGTGTATTCAGTATAATTGATTTTTTGCGTTATTAAAAAGTAGTAATAATATATTTCAGTTTATTCTAATTGCAGTGAATTCTTAATAATTCAAACTAAAAGGGGAAGGTAATAATGTTTGATGTAACAAAAATATACATTGATTAAGAGGATAAAAATATGTATAATAACTCTGAATTATATTTAGTTAAGATAATTAAAAAGAAAATAAACTTTGCTTAAAATCGTTTAATTTTAATTATAATTTACAAATTATATAATATCATAATAAATTAGAAATTCTTAAAAATACTGAATATCTGACCGATTTGAAGCTATAAGCCACATTTTCATCATGTTCCAGAGAGCGTCTTTGGTCACCTATTTCGTCACCCGCCACCTACTCATCCAGATCAATGAACTTTGTATTTGTTTTCTTGTAAAAAAGAAGTACAAAAAGGCACCATCGCAAAATATGCATTCAGAAAATTAAGATAAACGTACTGGTTCTTAATATCTTTGATAGAGAAACCTTGATAGAAAAATATATTCCATATTGAAAAAAACCCCAAAATCATCACAAACCCATCTGTATTAAATACTTTTCATGATTTCTTCACTTGTGACATATTTTTTTTTGTCCTGTGGTTTTGTAGTTGCACTATTTTATTGCTTACATAAAATTTATAAGAAAAATTACCTTTCACAAATTACAGGGATTTTTTGAATGAAATGAATTTTATTTAAAGACCCATGACTTCAAACAAATCATGGAAAAATGTCCAATTGATATGGGTTTAAACGTCAGTTTCATTCCATAAAATAACTATTTTTTAAAGTTAAATTTAACTCATTAGATGTACTACAATATCTCGGTCGGTACAGCCAGCTTGACAAGGTGCTGAACTCACGTTAGAGAGAATGAGATTTCGAATAAACCGAAGACTCGCCGTGTACTAAATGGTTATTGGCGCACGTTAAATCTGTCAGGTCACAAAATACTCCATGTTCCCATTACGAACTATACCTCTGGGGGTATTGAAGTGGAGATTGATTGTTCTCTGGTTCAGGTCAAAATTACGATTTTTGGATGAATGAAGGGATGCATGAATGGGTCCACCCTATAAACGGGTGTGACGTATGAGTGTGGTAGGAGTCAGATTATCGGGCATATATGGGAGCACTGGAGAAAAAAAACAATCTCACTCCTTGCCTTAATGGCCTACAACAACAACAATCATAATATCTTTAAACCTCATACTTAAAAATGTATTTGTCTTTTTTCCACAATTTTAAAGCAAATGAGTTAAACGCCAATTTTCATTCAATTTATGGAACTAGCGTTCATTACCGGTAATTATTAAAAGAAATAATAATGAATACCATTAAATTTCATTTTCCAAGTAAATTTAAATTGAATATAATTTTGCTTAAGAAATTAAGCATGATTTCATTTAATTGGAAATTAAGAATGAAATTTAAGTTGAATATAATTTTAATTGAGAAGTTTGACATGATGATATAATATACCTTGTTATAAAAATTACCTTATAATAAAAATGAAGTCATAAATATTAATGAGTACTAGTTAATTTATGAGCTCTATTCACACATTCCAAGTCTTTAGAACTTACTTCTTGTTTTAAATCTACTTTAAAGGGGTAAAAAAGGACGATTTTAGTTTTGGCAGTATTAAATACAGGATTATCAGTATTAAATACAGTTTTAGAAGTATTAAATACAATGATGTTCGATACTTTCTGTATATTCTAAGAAAGTATATTCAGTATTGAGAATGTATTGACAGTATTGTGTTACTCGAATTTGATGTTGATGCGTTTTGGGTGTAAAAAGAGAAAGTTCTATTATTAATTAGCAATTAATTAATTACTAATTAATAATAATTAACTAATAATGATATTAGCTTCAACAAGACTGAAAAAACTATAATTTATTTGAACCTCAGTTCAGAAAACTAATAAACACTTTAAACACACACTAAAGTAAACATACAAATAAAAGTTTTTATTTAAAATTTCTTTAGATTTTAAAGAAATTTTAGGGGTTGTGAAATTATTTAAAAGATGTATGCATTGCTTTGAAATTATTGTGCTAATAAAAATCATAGTAAGTAAACGAAAAAAGCTCACCAAACCTACAATGAAACTTCAAATAATGAAGTTTTTAAAATTTAAAAAAAAATTATACTTTTAATTTTTAATGTATAACTGAACTTCTTATGTTATAACATTTAAATGTTTTAGTTAATTTAACGCAAAAATGTCAAAACTTTAATTTGAATTTGATTAATTTTGCAATTAGAATTCAAAATAAATTTTAAAAAATCTAAAATGAAACTGAATAATTTTAATTTTTATTTTTCAAATATTAATATTTTTTACTTGGAAAAGAAATTTAAATATGCTTCATATTGAAATTTAATTTTTTTCTCGAAGACTGGCTATAAAAGCTAAAGCATGTATATTGTTAATTAGCTCAATGTCAAACTGTTTTATATAGATTTGTATAAAAATGTCCGAATTTTAGTAATTTGTATATAGAAGTTTTTGCTATCACAGTTTAAAATAAACTTTAAAGCTTAAAAGTAATTTTTTTTCAGTTTTAATCAAAGATTTAAACTGAATAATTTTAATTTTTATTAATTTTTAAAGATATAATGAAAGAGAATGTAAATATGTTTACTTGAGGAGGGAAATCTAAATATGTTTTATATTAAAATTTAATTTTTTTTCTTGAAGGCAGGTTGAACTAAATTTTCTAAACAGGTATATTTTCAATTACTTCAATACTAAATTGTTTCATTTAATTTTCGATAAAAGTGTCCCAACTTTAATAATTTGTATTCAGTAGCTTTTGCAATGAGAGTTTAAAATAAATTTTAAAAAATCGGAAATTAAAACTGAAATTTTTTTCTAAAAATCTTTTACTTGAAAAATAAATTTTTTTTATCTCAAAATCTAATTTTTTTCCTGAAGACAAGTTAAATTATAATTACTAAACTATGCATATTTATCAAATTTCCTGCAGTAATTTTCAATATGATTTAAGATATGTTGTTTTAGAGTTTATTATTGAGAAAAGATTTTAATCGTTTGAAGTTCAACATTAGGAAAAAACGAAATTAACTCTTTGTCTCATTTTCCAATTGCATATTTTTTTTATCATTTGGATGAGATTTCGTGCATTACTAAGCAAGGAAAAAAAATTAGCTTTGTGGTTTGTATCAACTTAGGAAGAAATAGCTTACACACGATTTGCGTAAATCATTAAATATTTATTGCTTTATTTTACTTCTTCCTTCCTGAAAGCGATAATAATGTAGATAAAAAACTATGCAAAAAATAAATATTAAATAATAAATATTTTAAATATTTGAATTTTGAAAATAAATTTGAATAAAAACAAATAACTCAATTCAATATTATTTAAAACAGAAGTTTTATGAACATGATTTAATGTTGAAACAGTTGTGATGTAGACAAATAAAAATTGACTAAATAAATAAAAAAAACACATTTGAATGTTATTTTATGAAAGAGTTTTGTATTCTAGCTTATACACTAAGAAAAAAGTATGTTGTCAAAACATTTGAATATGGTAAAATTTACAGTATTTCTGGCTCAATGATAACATAAAAAAGCTCTGTAATATTACCAAAGAGCTTTGGTTACCATTTTGGTAAAATTAACATTAAAATATGATCTTATAATACTTGCTAAAATTTGGTAAATGTGTAAAAATTTCGTAATTTTATTATAATACCTTAGAGCTCGGCATAAAAACCACTTTTTCGATTAAACTTATTTTTCAGTTTTGTATTTTTTACGAAATGTGTGGTAATAAGAACTATGATTTTGGAAACTAGGTAAACCGTTACCTTATGAACTTAAAAGTTATCAAATGAATGGTTTAAATGCGTAATAGTTTTGTTGACCAGAATTATATATATATTTTTACCAGAAATATCATTACCATACAAGTAATGTAATTTTACCAAAATTTTTTTTCTTCGTATATTAATTGAAATAACTTAAAAGGAAAGTTTTTGAAAGTTAATGTGTTAGTAAATATAAAAAATAGTTATAGAATAGAGAATTTTTCCGTGATCACCATTTTTAACAATTATTTATATAAGCCTCATCAAAGATAATGCAATTTTTTTTACCAAAAGTGTTTTTTTGCACCAAAAATGAAAAGATAATGCATTTTTTTACTATATAATACGGTAATTTTACTAGAATTATTTTCTCCGTTTACATCTTAAATACTTCGCTTTATTCCTTAATCCTTCCTTACCTTAAAAATTAGAAAATCAGCTTTTATCTAAAAATTGCTTTGAATGAGGAAATAATCTTAATACAATATAAATTTGTCAGTAAAAAAAAATTATGTTTCACACTTCCATTTTCTAAATTATTTTGTTTTATAATGAATTCTATGCGTATTGTTAATTTTACCAGAATTATTACCGAAATATAACTTTTTGGTGTTCCAATAGAGTCAGGAACACGGTTAATTTCACCATATTCCGGTAGTTTCGACCATACTTTACTCAGAGTGGTTTAAATCTCTTTTTATTTTGCGTGCAATTTTAATTTATTGCTACGACACCCCCTAATATTAACTAATCATTATTTCTTTCCTTGATAATTAGTGCGTCACTCCCACAGAGAAGCCTTTCTGCATCAAAACAATTAACGATTTTTGGATATGTTTCCTTACTACAATTATGATACCCGAATGCCCTCGAAGATTTAAAATTTTAGAATTTTTTAATTTGTATTAACGTTTATTATATTGATATTAGTGAATTCGAACTTTAAAAAGAAATCATATTATAGAAGGGGGGAAGAGATCTAAAATCGTTTGTTCTGAATTTTAAATATTTAATTAGGAAATAGACTACGCACTAAACATTGCAATATATTTTTTATTTATTTACACACTGATAAAGAAATACTGTCAAAACTACCAGGATATGGTAAACTTTACTATGTCTGTGTCTCTATGGACCACCAAAAAGCACGGTTTCTTATGACTTAAGCACTTTGGAAATGATTTAGGTGAAATGAAAAATAAAATATGATTTTATAATATATGATAAAAATGTGTGTAACTGTGATAAAATTTAGCAATTTTATCAACTAAGTGCATGACATAAAAACCATTTATACGATTAAATTTACTTTTCAGTTTTGTATGTTTTACTTAATGTGTGGTAATAAGAACTAAAATTTTTGAAAACCAGAATTTCCAGTAAACGGTTACCATATGAATGGAAAAATAACCAAACTAATGGTTTAAATACCGTATATTTCGGTTTTATTNTGTCTGTGTCTCTATGGACCACCAAAAAGCACGGTTTCTTATGACTTAAGCACTTTGGAAATGATTTAGGTGAAATGAAAAATAAAATATGATTTTATAATATATGATAAAAATGTGTGTAACTGTGATAAAATTTAGCAATTTTATCAACTAAGTGCATGACATAAAAACCATTTATACGATTAAATTTACTTTTCAGTTTTGTATGTTTTACTCAATGTGTGGTAATAAGAGCTAATATTTTAGAAAACCAGAAATTCCAGTAAACCCTTACCATATGAAAGAAAAAATAACCAAATTAATGGTTTAAATACCATATATTTTGGCTTTATTATCAGGAAAATTATTTTTTACCAGCAATACTACTACCATACTGTCCCGTAACTTTATAATTCTGATCAGCTTATAAGTAGGTTTTAAATTCTGGTCAGCTAACGGCACATTTCGAAAAAGCGTTGAAAACATAACTAATATGTATAGATATATATAAATTCAAAAAAATCAACATATTTTAAGCTTAACATTTAAAAATAGGAAAAATAACTTGAAAACACGCTTTGGCTTCTAGTGCAACTATCATAACCATTGCTCTAGCTGAGATAGAAATATTTTAAATGATTTCGACGGGATAGAAAAGAATTCTTCTATTTCATGTAAAGTTCTGAAGTTTGATTATGTAGTCATTAATGCACTGAAAAACGTATTCGGGTACTTCAAGGATTTGAAAATTTAAAATATAACTCTAATAGACTTTCGTTTAATAATTACATTATATAAAGTAATAAATTCAAACTCTGAAAATAATTTTCCCTCCACATTAGGGAATACTCTTTCATTGCAATTGTAGTATTAAAAGGAAATAAATACGTCACTGTTTAGAAATGTGACTATTAAACTTACAGTAATCATTTTACAAGGATAATAACTTCAAATCTATTCTAATGTATTTAATGTAACTTAATGCTGCTTCTAAACAAAATCTTCTTCCAATTTAATTACCTTTGTTGCCATTGGAATTATGAGGCAAATTCTGTTACACAGTGGCAGGATTAAACTGATAAAGACTGCTCGGGAAAATTTATTTGTCAAGAAAAAAATGCTTGTGAAGTGGAAATAACCAACTGAAGTTAAAAATTTTAACCACAAACGTCGACGAATGGAAATCTACAATTTTTTTGCTTTTGCGAACGATGTTGATTGTATTGGAAGAACAGTTGGAAGTTTCGATGAAAAATATAAACATTTGAAGTGCGAAGGCAAAACAATAATGAAACTAATCCCTCAGAAAAAAAGTTTGATCAAAACTACCAGAACATAGTTAAATTTACTCCATTTCTGGCTCCATGAAAACCAAAAAGCTCAGTAATTGATAGTTAAGGCTTTTGGTAATCATTTTGATAAAATTAACAATAAAATAATGGTTTTATAATATGTGATAACATTTGATATGCGTAGTAAAATTTTTAAATTCATCATGATATCTTAGAGCATGGTATAAAAAGTATTTATTCGGTTCAATTTACTTTTCAGTTTTGTATTTTTTACTGTGTAGTAATGAGAATTATAATTTTGAAGACAAGAATTTCCAGTTAACCGTTACTATATGAACGAAAAAACTATCAAATGAATGGTTCAAATACCGTATATTTTGGTTTTTATTACCTGAATTATGTTTTTTTTTGTTGCCAGAAATGTCTTAACCATACAGTACTGTAATTTTACCGTTTTTTTCCGTTTTTTTTCGCCGTGAATAAAAGCATTCCATTGCCTCCTGAAATAAACATAAATAACGTATAAAGGAATAATGTACTAAGTTCAACTCCTTAATGATAAATTTTTAACAAGTGAATCAACTCGCCAATTTGAGCTCAGCAATTATTGAAAACAATTATATCTGAGTTGATATACCGAACAGATTATTATTCAAACGTAGTTAACCTTGATTTCACTTAAAAGCTAAATTCTATTATCTTAGGTTTATCTCAAGTTTGTGCTTTGGTGGGAAGTAAATCCTGTATATTGGCAGATCATCAGGATTGATCATGCGGATCATGAGGTTTACCCTTCTAACATTGGATTTGTTCTATTTGACTCAAACAATACATGAGTTCATTTCAGAAAATTGCAAAATAATTATTTTACAGATGAAAATATTGGGTCAATAATGTGATTACGACATTGTACATAAAAAAATCCAAATAAAATATATAATTTCAACTATTTTTCAGTATTTTCTTAACTCACACACTGTAAAAAATTACTTTGAAAAATACCGGCACTCTGGATGCCAGTACTTTTTAGCGTAAATTCCATTTATGCCGTAATTTTGATAGTAGTATTTATTTAACTACACTGTTTCAGTGAATATTAATATAAATATTAAGTCGATAATGTGATTGTGACATTATACTTATTAAAAACTATTTTAAATAAAAAATATGATTCCAACTTTTTTTTAGCATTTTCTTACCTCCAAATAATAGAAGTCTACTGTGTTAAAAATTCCAGATAAAATTACGGTGAAAAATACCAGAACTCAGGGTGCTTGTACTTTTTACAGCAAAATCTGTTTATACAGTAATTTTTAAAGTAATATTTATTTAATTACACTGGTTCGGTAAATATTAAGTCGATAATTTAATCGCAACATTAAACTTATAAAGAACTATATCAAATTAAAAATATGGTTTCAACCATTTTTTAGCAGGTTCTTACCTCGAAAGAATCAAAGTCTATACTGTAAAAAATTTCTGATAAAATTACGGTGCAAAATGCCAGCACTCAGGGTGCCATTACCACAAAATCCATATTTACCTTAATTTTTACGGTGATATTTTATTTATTTACACTGATTTAGCAATTATATTTATAAAAATTTCGATATATCAGATTTTTTGTTACATGAAATTTTACTGTACAAAGTACTTCCACCCTGATTGCCATTGCTTTTTACTATAAGTTTATTAGAAGTTTAATTTTGTGTACATTGTTTTTTTTATTCATTTAATAATATTTTATAAAATTAAATATCAAAATGTTAAATAATTTAATTTATTTCCATATTTCAGGAAAATGGATACACCCCTGTTATGTACGCCATCAAAGATAGCAAAATATTTATGGCTGATAGATTTTTAGACATGGGAGTCAATGTGAATGCAGTTGCAAAGGTAGAGTGCATTATTATAGACTTTATGTATTAGTTCGAGACAAAAATTTCTGCTTTTGTACAAGACTTTCAAACTTTGAATAAAAAATAATGAAACATTATTTAAAAAAAATATAGCATTTACTATTCTTATAAAACTAAAATGGTGTTAATTAGATAGAAAAAATAAACACATTAAAATACTAACTGAGAAACAAGTTAGATTTCAATGATCTAAAATTACTAAAAAATATATAATTATAAACTTTTATAAGTACTTTTGCTAAATGTGTAATCTATATATGTATCAAAAATTCATTTTGAGCAATATAATTTTGGAAATTAATTTAAGAAAAGCATATTTGGTAGCAAATTTTTATACTTAGAATAATTATTAACGTGAAAATACAGCATAAGAGTCTAACATTTTTTCAATATTTTTGTAACATGCCATTATTACTACATTATTACTATTATATATTACTAGCAGTTCAGGAGCAAAGCATTACGTTATAACTCATATTTCAGGTTTTATTTTCAAACTTTAACTAAAAGTTTTACTGATATTTATAAATATATAAATAATAATAATTGTATGTGTATAAATTTTATATAAAGAAAAAGTAAGTTTTACAACAAAAACATAATTAGTTTGCTATAGTTATAAAATGCTGCAATATTGCGATATACCTGTTTTCACGTGCAAATGACCCATAAATCAGACACTGAGAGAAAACAAGTATTGTAAAAACTACCAGAATATAGTAAAATTTACCGTGTTTTTGGCTCCGTGAGAACATCAAAATCTGGGTAATTTTTACCGATGTGCTTTGGTAATGATTTTGGTAAAATTAACATTGAAATCTGTTATTTTTTTTACCATTTAAATGTTTTTTTCCATATGTTTGGCAGTAAATAAGGCAAAATTTAGTAACATTTAGTAATTTTATCCTGATACCCTAGACCATGGCATAAAAAAAACATTTATTCTGTTAAATGTACTTCTCTGTTTTGTAATTATTGCAATATGTGTGGTAATGTGGTCATTGATTAACAGGAGTCTCTGAGTTTGAAATTAATTAAATGATGCTGATTACTTTTTCTTTTCTTTCAAGAAAATAAGCGAAAACGCAGAGTTTAAAATAAATAAATTACTATTTTTTTCCCGTTTATTACACAACAAATTACAAGTTATTACTTTCCCGTTTTGATGCATTTTTACTAAATTGTTAGCTCTAAGAAAGATCCAGAACTATAATTTTGAAAACCAAAATTTCCAGTAAACTATTGCCATACGAAAGAAAAAAATACCAAATGTATCGCTTCATTACCATAAATTTTGGTTTTATTAACCAGAATTGGGCTTTTTTCTCTTTTTTTTTTACCAGAAATGTCATTACAAACAGGACGGTAATTTTACCAGAACTTTTTTCTCCTTGCATTATCAATCAATTGCTTACTTTTACTTTTTTCTCTAAAATTCTTTTCAAATTTTGCTAAAAAAAATTACGCTCATGTTTCTAAAAAAATTTGAATGGTTCTTCATTCAGCAAATCAGCATTGATGTTTCTGCCACAAATAAGAATATTAAAAGAAAATAGTTCTTTTATCTTTTATTAAAATAAGTACAAGAGAGAGAAATATAAAATCAAATAATCTTAAGATATTTAATCAGCTGACTTTAAATTTTAAAAAATATTATTTGAACTGTGCGATGTCATATTCCTTATTACGCCTTTCTTTTTGTAACAAACTGACAAAATTTTACGAACCCTTCCTCTGATCTTTAAGTGTGACATCATTTGTAGATGGCATCAAACATGTGCCGTTATCTTTAAATTATATCGTTTACATTACGTTTTTATTAAAGCTCATATGTTATTATCTTATGTTATTTTGTTGAAAGATTATAGAAACCATGGTTCAAGTATAAGAGTTCATATGATCCATAAAAAATAAAAAAATACCAATTTTAATTTCTAAAATTGTACAATTTTGCTTCTTCTTTTGGAGTTTTCAAGAATCATACGAAAGATTAATGTGCTACAATGAAAATACCTGTTTTTTTACAATTGTGCATTATTTTTGAAGTAACTGCAATAATACACGGAATAATAACGCATTTTTTTAATTCTAATATGAAATTAGAATATTCAAGGATATGTTATATATGTTAAATCAAGGATATCTTAAGATATGTTAAATTAATAACTAAAAAAAAATAGATTAAAGAGATTTTCGCAGTAATGTGAGCAATGAAATTTTATTGGTTTACACTGCAGCTAAAATTGACTTATTTATAATAGATATGAACAATTGTTTATCGTAACATTTCCCTAATTTTAATGTCATTCAGAAATAGATTGTTGAAGCTACCTGATACTTTTTATACAAAATTATAACATGATTGTAAAGTAGAAAAAAATTGATTTTTAATATTTAATATTTTTATTAGTTTTTAGATTAAATATCCACAAAAAATTACACTTCTGAGTTATAATGTTAGCATTGGTTGAAAAACTAATTCATATCTTTATATTGAGCACTGAATTTGAAAATACTTTAACATTTATAATTCATATATATTCTCCCGTATTCAATCATACGAACCAAGATAGTAATTTCACCCTTTTCTGAAGAAAAAAAAACTAAAAAGAAAACCTACAGCTCATAAAAACCTAATTTTTATGCAAAAAATTAAGTAAAAGGATTATAGAGTAGCACCAATATTCTATCTCTCTTGCTTTAACAACGCTCGTTGCCACTCCCACTGGTAAATTTATTAAAACCTTGAGCTCTTCCACTGACCGAATTACAGACAAATCTTCTCAGCCCAAAGCTCAGAAAGAAAAAATGGTGCCTCTATTTTGCCGGAAATTCTTCTCCAGTAGCAAGCTTTAAGCTCTATGGAGGCCAAACACGCAAAAATCTACTGACATCGATCCAAGATATGGGCTCTTTTCCAAAACATGCCATCAAGATATCAGGATTCCTTAACTTTTTCTGTGAATCGAGTTTTCCTTTTTTCTCACCTAAACCCTTAATGGAATAGATGCATTGTGACACGCAGATTTTAGGCTTAGTCACTGCACTGATGTTTTTGTTTTCTAAGAAATCTTAATGCCATTTACTTTTGTTTGTGTTTCTTGCTTTTAAAGACAAAAGCTTAATTGGAGCTATGGGTGATTAGTATTGCTTTTTCAAGATCGATTAAGTTCAAAAGCATGTTGTAAAGGTGATTTCCAATATTATTCCTCGAAGTAGATTCTTAATGAGCTTAAAGAATGCATCAAAATGTCGTTTGCAACAGAAATGCCACGTGCTTTGACGGAAATACTCCATAACACTTGAGCAAAAACATTTCTAAAGTTCAATGAAATGTATCTTAAACACGCTTAGATTCTTCGAGAAATTGAAACATTTATGAAATTGTATTAAACTAAAAAGTAAACGAACAATTCCTGAATAGTTAAAACTAACTATAGTTAAAGCTCCTTTCGTGTAAATCACCTTTGTTCAATAAGGGATTCAATTATTACTAAAGTAATTCGGAACAGTTAATGCCACTTATTTTCTAACTGCCACCCATTTTTTTTACCCCCCATCTAATCCAATTATTTTGGTTCATGGGAATTCTGTATTTACTTTTAGAATCTATAGTATATAGGAAATTTTTGGAAAAAATAGATATTTTATTTTATTTTATTTATTTTAATTTCTTACTTATTTATTTATTTTTTATTTAAAGAAACCCAATTCAATGTTTCTTTTTTTATTTGAAATGATTTTATTTCAACGAAATAATTTCTCTTATCTTGCTAGTATCTTCAGAGAGCTAGCAAATATGCAAGTGGTTATAGCTCTACATCATAAAACTTAACTAGTTAAGAATTCAAAATTTTCACTGTTATGAATGGATTCATGGTTTTTAAAAAACTTCAAAATATACATTGCTAGAAAGTTTCAACAGCATTGAACCATTATACACTTTTTACTACCAAGATAGAACCAAATCATAAATTTATGCAAATTTAACAAATTTGTTTTTTAAAAAAATTTAGCCCTTTTGCTAAGCACTAAAAAATTTGAAAGAAAATGTTACTTTATTTTTATGTTAATGAATGTTTATATAAATGAATAAAATGATCTTAAAATAGCAAAATTTATTCTTTCTGAATTGTAATTATAAAAAAAAAATTAAACGTTTAACTTTTTTCTTAGCAATTTAAAATTACTAGTATATATTTTACTTTCGGTAAACCGTTACAATACGAACAAAAAAATAAGTCTGTAAATTGTTCAAATCTCGTATATTTAAGAAATCTCGTATTTTATTAACAAGAAATATACAGTTTCTTTAAAACAGAAATCTCATTACCATACAGTCAGGTAATTTTGCTAAAATTTTTTCTCCGTGTACGCTTAATTATTTAATAATTTTCTTTATCTTTCAGATTCATATTAATTTTTAAATTAACATTAACCTAAGTAAATGATTCAAGTTTAGCTTTTAAATTCTAACAGAAATCTCATTACCATACAGTCCGGTAATTTTGCTAGAATTTTTTCTCCGTGTACGCTTAATTATTTAATAATTTTCTTTATCTTTCAGATTCATATTAATTTTTAAATTAACATTAACCTAAGTAAATGATTCAAGTTTAGCTTTTAAATTCTCTTAACAATTACAATATCTGATATATATTATAATTCATCTGAGAATAGTATTATTTTGAAGTTTCGGGAAGGCCAAATGTCTTTAAAAAACATTTATAAAATTTTACTTTATACTATTTTTATATTACTTTCAAACAAAAAACCTGTTTCCTCTTACTTAAAGTGATACAAAAGCACTTTTTGTGTTTTACACTTTGGTCTTATCTATTAAAAATTTGTATGAAAGGGGAAATAACAGTTGAAAAGTTACAGCTTCTAATTTGGTTGCATGCTTACAAAGATTACATGGTGACTTCTGTCCAGTTAACCATTTTACTCCTATCAAATGAAATTGATTATGATGTCTCAAAAAAAACCTTTCGACATTAAATGTGATCCATCACTCGTTTTTCTGCTCCTTAGAAATCTTATAACATTTTGGATACCAAAACGTAGATTAGATATTTTATTAACAGTATTACCTAAAAATGTTGCAGTATATTACACCATTATATCGCTTAAATTTGCTAATAAGCCAAATTGAATCACAATTCATTTAAATTAAACAAATATATTTTAATTGAGTCAAGGAATTATGTAGTTAAAAATCAGTATTTTATGGTTGTTTATCGCTAAGTTAATATACAGTTTTGTTAAAAATATGTTTAATTAAAATGCTAATTTTATTGCTTCTATAATAATGAAAACTTGGACAACAGACGCCATCTATCACTTTTTTTAAGTTGAATCGTAATTTTTCGTCATTTTTAACGTCATTTTTGACGTAAGTTGAATCGTCATTTTTAACAAAAAGTTTCATTAACCTTCTACGACCTTACGAACTGTTGCAATATATTAAATCATAATATCGATCGTATACATATATATATACATCGAAGAGCCATTACATTATGATCACTCTCCATCTATAACAATGGGCTCACCCAGATTTTCATGGTTTCTCGCCCAGGAACAATGTTTTCAAGGGGCACATTAGAACCAATAATCCTCATAGAACAATCCCTGACGTCTGTAAGCTACTTGAACATAGTTGCAGACCAGGTTCACCCATTCATGGCAACAGTTTTTCCTGCTGGGGATGGTGTTTACCAACCGGATAATGCACCATGTCATAAGGGTCGAATGTCATGGATTGGTTCGCGGAACATTCCAGTGACTTTCAAGTCATGTCTTGGCCCCCAAATTTACCTGACCTTAATCCAATAGAGCATTTGTGGTCCTACTTGGAAAAACAAATTCGTGCTGCCACGCTACCCCCTCGCAATGTGAGGGATTTGCAGGACCAGTTGGTGAGCGCTTGGTGGCAAATACCTCAAACTACCTATCAGCACCTTGTGGAATCAATGCCACGGCGAGTGCTAGCAGTTTTGAGGGCTAAAGGTGATCCTACATGTTATTATCAGGGTGGTCATAATGCAATGGCTCTTCGGTGTATAATGTATATAATGTATATGTAAGATAACTGCGAAAAACCACACGTTTTAACTCGAAAATAAACTACACAAGGAGATTGACGTTTCTCATAGAAAGAATATAAAATTGAATAGCGAACAGAACTTCATGTATCGGTCGTTATAAAGGAAGGGGAACTATGATGGGGACAGTACTAAGGAGCGTAGTCATCAATATTTTTAAAAGAGTGAATGCAACGACATTGCAATAACACTAAAATACATAATTGCACTTTGCGTCTATGGAATAGCAAATGGAACTTTATGTAACGATCCTTTTAATGGAAAGGTCGTTGTAACGGGAATCATGCTAAAAAGCGCAGACTGGACTAAGTTACCGTATAACCATAAAAGTCAGCTAAAATTGAAGCAATTTTCCCTCTCTTCTTTTTATTTTGTAAAATAAAAGCATCAGTTCTAAAATATGATTAGTAATAAGTTATGATTTCGATAGATCATTAATATTTCAAACCTTAATTTTATTGATCTTTTTCCTATAGGATGGTATCACCGCCCTTCATTTAGCTGTAGCAAATGTCAAAGAAGACGCTATACGGTTATGTCTAAGTAGAAAAGCAGATCCTTTAGTGCCATATGGGGTAAGACAAAGAAAATTGTTAAAATATCTAAACTATTATCAGGCAACTTAGTAACACATAACTCTTTTTTTAATGTTAAATGCTAATTTTGCCAGTATTTTGTAACCAATGTTAGTTCATCGAAAATGTACGAATGTACATACACGAACTCCAGCAATATATATCTCGTTGATAAGAAAAAGTCTTTTCGCCTTAAGTAGAGAATTAAAATAAAATAGCTTATGAAACATGTTTGAAGACAAACAAAAAATATTTTGGAATCATAAGTTATTATAGTAATATTTTTTTGATGAATTGGAGTGAAATATGATGATGATATGATCATAATATAATGATGATATTCAATTTAGATTTCAGGAGGAAAATGCAAAAAACGAAAAGAAATCTGGATAATGGACCAATCCATCATGTCCGTTATCGAGAATTCAAGAAATTATCAATTACTGCACATTGTTGGAATCTTGGACATAAATCAATTTCGACAATGTAAAAATTATTTCCACTTCAGTCATATCAGCCCGTCGTGATGCACTGGAATCTTATTTCCTTCAAATAAATGTTGATTCCTTCGTTAACAGCATTAATTCCTCACCACCTCTCCAAAGCACGTGGAAATTCATTTTACCTTGATTTGCCCCTCTCGGCTACTGTGGTTTTCTTATCTCCTGTTTTTTTCTCACTATTTTCTCTCTCGGCTATATGGATCTTTCTATAGAGAATTATTAATTTCAATCCCTAATTTATTTTTTACTTTTTTGTTAATATGATATTATTTTGATAACATCTTTATAAATTATTGATCCTAATTTTATTTGGTGACACAGAAGTATAAAAGTCAAATATTCTCCTCATAACTTTTTCAGCCATTTAACTAGACTTGACAAATGTATTTGTGTGTACGCTTGTGAGTACAAGCTTAGAAAAATTAATAGAAATCGTTAAACATCATTTGTTTGAAATAACTTCTTAAAGCAGTTATGTAGCGAATGAATTTCTCTACACAACTTAATATTTCATTGACCTTGCCTAAATTTGACAGCTTTCAGACCAAACCTAATTACTTTTATTGCCAATCATCAAGAGGCTTTTGTGATTTCTTTTATTTGAAATATCATAATCCGTGAAAGAAAAATGTGATCTTAAAAAGCTAGGTGTGAGGAAAAGATGTTTTCTCTAGATCACGTTTCACAATTCTTGTGTCACGCAAATAGACAATTGCAAAGAAAGACAGTTGAATAAAAAAAGGTAGTCGAAACTTTTTTTGTCATTTATAATTAATTTTCCAACCAGTATTAATAACTGGGAGGAATTTATTGGCATTGATCCCACAAATATAATTTAAGAATGCATTAATATGTTGTTTTTTTAAAAAATTCGATTATTCTTAACGAATATGGTCGATTATTATTAACGAATTGTCGATTATTATTAACGAATATGGTTAAAAAAATTTAATTGTATAAATGTACTTTTTTCTCAACAATTTTATTAGCTAAAATTGTGCTTTTAACTTATGAATGATAATTTTATTACATACAGCACCACTCATTATTACTAATACACACTTTTTTTCGGTTTTCTAATAAACACAGAAAGCAATAAACGCTCTCATGAAAATGATTTTTTTTACCCTTTTTCCTCACCAATGTTCGATGTAGAAATGAATGGAAGTAGCTTTACTAAAGCTATACTAAATAGAAATTATTTAATGCTATACTAAATAGAAATAGAAGTAGCTTTACTAAAGCTACTGAAATAACACGTTCTCAAGCAGTATCTTACTGTATTTTGAGAGAAAGTTAAAAAAAGTATTGAAATTAATGAACGATAGTGTAGCTACTAAGTAAAGATACAACGCAAAATTTTACTAAGTAAAGCTTCATTATACGCACACCATGAATTTAAAGCGAACTTTTCTAGAAAATAATTAAATAATTAATCACTACTTTTCAGCTTTACGGTCGTTAGTAAATAATTTGTTTTCGGAACAATTCGCACACTACAAAAATTACCACAAAAAGTATCGGTAATCAGGTTGTTTGTACTTTTTTTACCATAATTTTTATTTACCGAGCCACGTAAAAGAACGAAAAATCTTTTATACGTAATTTTTACAGTGATACTTACTGTTAAATCACCGAATCACTTGAATTAAATAATTGTCATTGTAAAATTTATGGTATAATATTTTACGGTTAAAATGGATTTTACGGTAAAAGGAATTTTACAGATGATGCACCTAAAGTACCGATAATTTATACTGTAATTTGATCCAGAGTTTTACAGTGTATGATAAACATTAATACAGAAAGTTTTTTACTAATGTTTAACGATTCTTATTTCTTAGTCCTCAGTTCGCATGAATTCTAACAAATACACGAGTTCAGCACGTAAATTCTTATTAAATATGTAATTATATTTATATAAATGCTTTCTTACAGTCCCAAAGCACTGAAAGAGCTCTTGTTCAATTATATTAAAATAACAGAACAGAAAACGAAAAGCAGTAATTTCAGCCTTATTTAAAGTATTTAGAATTAATTTCTCATAAAGGTAATAAAATGCTTCCTAAACGCTGCTAGTTTTTAAGAGGGTGCTAATAAGTTTAATGTAATGAAGTCAGATGTAGCTTGATCAAAGTTATTTCTCTACCTAATTTAGCTTAATAAATAGAATTTCAGACACATTCATCAAACACATTATTCTACATTTCATATTGAAATACAGCAATTTTAAATTTATTTCATGAAAATTTAAATTTTTATTTTTGCTATTTAAAGTAAAATGCGTAATGTTGACAAAATTTCTTACTTTCGAAACAAAATGATAAACATTATTTCTAATATATTCATTCTGAGTATTACTTATGAATAACAATAATATTAATAATAGTGAAGCTTCATTCTACCGATCAAACTAAGAATTCGTTTCACTAAAACATAAAATCGAAATGAAATTTATTTTTAAAGTAAACTCTATACAAAAATATATCGAATTAAAACCTTTTTTCCTTTCTAAATTAAAATGCAATTTCAAGTATAATGTTAATTTGCTTAAATAAACCGTCTAATTTTACCCTCATTTAACGAGTTCAAAATCAATATTAGATGTAAACGCTCACCAACAATACGTGTGTAAAATGCAATTTTAAGTGCAATATTAATTTTCTTAAATCAGCCATCTAATTTAGCCGTTATATAACGAGTACAAAATCAATATTAGATATCTAACACTTACTAGCAATACGCGTGTTAAATGAAATTCTTGTAAATAATTTATTCAGGTAGGTTTTAGACCAGCATTGTAAGAGACAGTTGTGGGGATGAATTAACATATCCCCTCCCAGTCTCAGAATGCTGACGTGCTTAAGGTTAATTGAGAAAAAGAGTGTCTCATCAGCAAGAAAGGTGATATTATTTTTATGATCTGCACTTTTACATGAGGCAAGCATATCATATGAACACTGGTCATGATTTTCTTGACTACGCTGTGGTCAAAGATCCAGCTGTTTGTCTATTTTATATTCCCAAGCAGAACAAAAGGTCCTATTAAATTCTAGTGCACCGTTCAGAAAAATCGAATGGCCTATTTAGTTTTAGACTGTATGACAGTTTTTATTTAATGTTACTTCCTGGTGAGGAAAAACTGTAAATGTCAAAAAAACTCTGACGTAGAATTTATTTTGTATTTAGATATACACTGAAAAAAAAGTATGGTCAAAACAGCAGGAATATGGTAAAATATACCATGTTTCTGTCTTGATAGAAACTCTAAAAAGTTTGGGAATTTTTACCGAAGCAATTCTGGTAATGATTTTGATAAAATTAACAATAAAATATGAATTTATAAAAAGACGATAAAATTGGGTAAATGTTGTAAAATTTGGTCATTTTATAATGATATTATTTATTTTGAATTATTTCTAAGACCAGAACATAAAAATTATTTATTTGTTTGAATTTAATTTTCAATTTTGTATTTAACTAAACGTAGTAATAAGAATTATAATTTTTAAAGCTAGAATTTCCGGTAAATTGTTACCATATGAACGGGAAAACGAAAATATATAGTATTAACTGGTTTAAATACTATATATTTTCGTTTAATTAACACGAATTACAGTTTCTTTTTTTTTACCAGAAATGCATTACCAAACAGTACGGTAATTTTAACAAAAAATTTTTTCTCCATGTAATATTCCAAAAAAAGGGTAATCGATTTTTTAAAATTCATTTTCATAAAAAAATTTTCAATTACATTTAGTTAATCATATTCAATTATTATCATTATTATTTTCAATTTTCAGCAGTTTTTATTTGATAATTTACATTTGGTTAAATGTGATAGCTTATTAACATTAATGCATAGTTATACTTCATTTCTTTACTCTTACATTGTGTAAAATCCAAAAACAATAATTTCATCACTCAATAAAAAATTAGTAATATTCAAAGTTGCAAAGTCGGAATTGAAAAAATTATTTGTAGGATTTAGAATCAAGGCTTTGCAAAAAAATCTGCGTGACACAGACTGCAGTTAATTAAAAGTAAGATCTTGCAATAGGAAAAAAGAAAAGATTTTATTGATGCAATTGAAATA
Source organism: Parasteatoda tepidariorum (assembly GCF_043381705.1). Taxonomy (NCBI): domain Eukaryota; kingdom Metazoa; phylum Arthropoda; class Arachnida; order Araneae; family Theridiidae; genus Parasteatoda; species Parasteatoda tepidariorum. Next base: position 49,254,918 of record NC_092214.1, on the reverse strand, counting down.
ATTTAGACAAATATTCATAATTAATTGAACAAAAATATTACTCAAAAAATATTGTGGCAATCATCTAAATTATAACTTATCACATTTGAATATTTTTGTTTTATTGGGCTATTGAAAAGGAACAGAAAAGAATTTCGAAACTTTTAAAAAATCTATTTTAATGAAGGTTATAAAAAGTCATGTTTCGATTAAGTAAATGTGTTATTTTTGTTACCTTACTTTGTTTATCGAAGTTAAGTTTATCTAAGTTATTTTTTGACTCATAAATTCCAAATCTACGCTTAAAAAGTCAAGGTAAAAAGTTAATTAAAAATATATCCAAATGAATTTTATGTATCATTTGTAACTTTCTAGTTAATGAATATTCAAAAAAGATATGTAGTTCCTTTCTTATAATGGTTTTGCTCAGATTATATACTTTGTGCAAATATATTTTTTTTATTTCTCTAGCTATTATTTTTTTACGTAAATTTAATTTAAATAGCCTAAATTTAATCGTACATACGAAGGAGAAGTAACATTAACTTACAAATAATAGTATTACCTAGGATTTGTTAAATTGTTTACCGTATGTAAGTCTGAGTAGAGATTCATCGAAAGGAAATAATTGCTGTAATTTGAAAATTTGTAAATTCTGTCACTGTAACGATAAAAGCTGATGATCTATTTTACCAATATTCTTGAATGCATACCTTATAATACATTCACACAAAATTTAATCCGTTCTCTCGAAAAGTATACACTGCAAAAAATACCGATTAGTTCAATCAAATAAGTCCTTCACGAAAGCAAATTTATACCAATACTTGATGCAGAAGTTTCCTTATCTTCTGGATTGGGTTCAAAGCTACGATGCTACGGAGATGAACATTGGCAGTCTTTAAACCCAAAAATTGGGTCGACTGTTCAACGACGGTTATTAAAATAAAATACACACTATAAAAAATCCCAGATAAAATTACGGTAGAAAGCACCGACACTCAGGGTACTGTTACTTTTTTCCGTAAAATCTGTCTTCACTGGAACATGTAACGGAACAAAAAATCTGATAGACTGAAATTTTCACAGTGATAATAACCACAAAATCACTGAATTACTCTGATTAAATATAACTGTAAATATTTCGGCATAAAATTTTATGGTAAAATGGATTTTACTGATGATGTACCCAAAGTACAGATATTTTAAATCATTATTTGATCTGGAATTTTATACAGTTCTCTTACCAAAAGATCAAACGTTGGAAAAGTTATTTTACAGCCATCCTGTATTGTTCTAAGCACCCCGGTGGCGCACTCGGTAAAGGCTTCGTTATCGTCGGTTGATCTAAGGATTGTGAGTTCCATCATCAAGCTAAACAACTGGCTTGTAAACACAACAAGGAAGGTATTAAATCTGCCTTGGACGAAAGTCCTCTCATTGGAGCGATGTGGATGAAGAAGTACCAGGTCAAGAGCTGTCTCCGACATCTAATCAAAAGGTTTCTATCATGATAGTTTAAAGTTAAAGCTCTGAAAAACGAGGCTAGGAGCTTAAATATATTCGGGTATGGCATTTGAAAGCTCTAACCAAAATCAGCTTAGCCTTAATCTTCTTTTCAAAAAATCAAATCTTAACATATTAATTGGATTTCTGGCTAGTAAATAAGGGGCTTTCAGAATTAGTTTAATAACAAAATTTTCTTCGCCATATTTAGATGTGGTTTAATTTAAACCATGCCATTATATCCTTTGAATTTTATACAACATGCTTTGGTTTAATAGTCAAATTAGCATTGCTTCCTCAGTAAATGCTTTTATGATGAGATCACGAAGCCTTAACCCAACATCCGACATTGGCATGATAACCAAGGACCAAGAAATATGTTTCAAGACTTACATCACACCTAGTTTTTCACTTTTTGTATATATATGCACAGCAAACCGGAAAAGGAAGTATAGTGAATAGGATTCAACTTTCCCTTAGTTTACGACCTCTAAATTTAAAGACTGATTCTTCGACGAAAGTGACTTATTGCGTGTGTTGTAAAGAATCCTTTGGTGCTCAAGACAGTAGGTTTTGTTGTTCGTTTATCTTTACAGATGGCAGGCCGGATAGTCCTGGTTGCGTGTTGAAAGTCGCCTCATTCTAAACCACGTGCCACGAATGTCATGGACGGAATTTTAATGTGCCATTTATGAAAATTTGCTCCTATAAAGTAGACTATTAAATTTAGCTGTGTATTTTGATGTAAATTTATACAACCAAGAAAACTAAATTAATAGTTATTTTAATATAGGAAATTGTAATTTCGGTGATCTAATACTTTAGTCATCAATTTAATTTTAATAAACCAATTAGGCTGAGTAGTTGAAAAAAATAGGAACCACTTTATTAAATGTCATAATAGTATAAGACCACCCTTTTAAGGATTTATTGCGGAGGAAAAAATTTCTGTCACCCATGAAATAATGTGTTGTTTCGAATTAAGTATAAAAATGGAAAACATAATACTTAAATATATTTAAAATATCTTTAAATGAAGTAAAAATGTATAAAAAGTATGGAAATCTTTAAAATACATCAAAGATAGTTTTTTCTAAGAATAATAAATAGCTTAAATGTCTTCTTTGGTTTATAGTAATAAAGACCATAACTGCATAGATTGAATTAAAATAATATCAAATATATTCCTCACAAAGATATTATACAGCGGTAAAGATACAAAGATCATAGTAGGAATTACTGTACAGAGAATGTAATAAGCAATGTGAATAAAAGTTTATAATAATCTTACTCCAGAAGAAATTAATCATTACTCGAAAAGTCATGATCTATGATGCTAAGATGTATTTATCATATTATGAATTAAGCGCTCTCATTGATTCAGTTACTACCATAATTCAGCAGTTTATTTTAGCATTCAGTACTATCAGATGTTACCAATCAGTCAACATGTTTATGAGTATATTGATACCCTTATTTTTCTAGATGGTAGAAATTTGAATCGTTTATCTTTGCGGGTATAATATGTGACTGGTTGTATAGACGCTCACGCATGTTATCGCATACCTGGCTTGGTCTACAAGATTAGTTAACCTAAACCCAGTAGAAAATCTTTAGTACATGCTGAAACAGCTGAAAAAATTCTAAAGTGTGGTACAATTTGTTAGTCTAGCATGATAAAAATCTCTCTTAAGTTACTTAAACTGGGTAAGATGAACCTTTCAAATCTTGTTGGCTCACATTCTAATCAAATCTTGGTAATTGTCAAGTCCAAAGTTCAAGATACACAGCCTTAACTGATACTTCTCATGATTTTCATGGCTCTTTTAATAAGACTTTTTTTCAACAATTCTTAGGACATAGAAACAAAAAACATTACACTGACTGACATTAAACTTTTATTCCTTCTAGCCAAAAAATCAATTACCTATACATATACTTTGTCACAAAGGAAGAGGATCAGCATCCGCAACTTTAAGCATCTTGCTCAGAAGTGCAGGAAAGGAAATGAGACTTAGTAAAGACAAAGTAAGCATTTTTTAAATTCCATTATTGCTATTACTAACCATAATATAGGAAATATGAGAATTAAGTAAAAGGTGGCACTCACAAAAGTGCACTCAATATCAAACTATTTCAGTTTTGGATTTCATTCTGAATAAGCACAACACCATCAAAGTCTTAATAAATACGATATTTTTCAACAAAATCAAATCAGATTTTCTAGAGCAGTATTATTTTAATGATTTTTTAGAAGAGTACTATTTGAAATCTATACTAACTAAAAGTTATGCTATGTAACTTTAAAAATAAAACAAAAGTATGTTTTTCATGTGTCGTTCAATAAGCGCTATTAAACTTGTGATTTACAGTTTGTTTAAATTAAGTAATAATTAAAATTCAATGATTACAAATTAGTCACAAAAAATTGATTCCAAATGAAATCTCGACGCAAAATTAAACTTATAAAACACAGAAATCGATATTTTTTCTTATTTAAAAATTTAAATAAAACGTTTTTCCTTATTGACAGTATTGATTATATTTATAGCTCCTTTCCTAATTGTATTTTTTGAATTTAATTTGAATTCGCTATATATAAGATAATTCGTACATTTAGAAAATAAAAAAAAACATCCCCCTACACGGCTTTAGAGAAAAAATAGTAGCCGATATATATAAAAGGGGCTGCAAATAGAGTTTTGTCGTAGCCCCCTATTTTTTTATATAAAGTGAATTCGATCTGAAAATAAAAAATAAAAATAATAGAAGTTCAGATAGATTAGCCGCCGGAAGTGCGTTATTTACCGGTAGATATGGTCAAGATGTGGTAAGCGCATTTTTAAATTGAGGGAGTTATTCTGAGTGGCGCATAGGATCACCAATAAAGCTGCAAAAAATCAATGCATTAAAGTGAAAGCGTTTTTTTTTTTACATTTATATTTTACAGTTGCAAATACTTGAGCCTTGATGCCTCGGGGGATAGAGCATTCGTCTTCCAATGAGGTGAACCGGGTTCGAATCCCAGCGATGGCTGGTTAAAACGAGTTCCTTACTCGGCTCGCACCGACCACAGTGCTGGCGCAAAATATTCTCAGTAGTAGGCGGACCATGAGCTAGAGTTCCCTCGCCAGCAGGCTAACCGTGAGAGGTTTTCGTATTTTTCCTCTCCATGTAACACAAGCGTGGGTTAGTTCCATCAAAAAGTCTTCCACGAAGGTAAATTTCTACCAATACTTGATCCAGGAGTTCCCTTGCTGGATTGAGTTCAAAATTACAAGGCGACGGAATTGAACATTAGTAGCCGTAAACCCAATCTTCTTACCAATCTGCGCATGATTGGTAAGAAGCTTGCAAATTTAGAATTTGATTCCTACCTGACTTATGCCCACATAACACATCGAATATTTAATTACATCGACATCTATTCCATCTCTAATATGATTAGAATTATGATAATGAACAGAGTCGATTTTTTATAAACTTTTTATTACGATTTTGCTTACATTGGTTTGCGCATGCCTTTTCATTAAGTTGCCACCTAACATATCAAATAGAAATTCTGGAAGTGTGCCCATTTTATCAATATTTTAGTTCAAATCTCCTCATATCTAACAAAAAATATTTAAGCAACTATGATTGACAAAAAGATAACCAATCCTTTTACATCTCTTCCGAAAAATATTATTTCATTTCAAAGTGCGGAAATGCGAAAGAAGTTCAATATATTTTTCATGACATTTAAATAAATAAAACCAAAATAAGATTAAATATTCAACGAGTATTCATGTTCATATTATATTATTATAAATTCTAAAAGCAATCATAGATTAAAAAAGATATAACGCAAATCTCGGATATTTTTCTTTGAATGTTTAGCTTCATTCAAATGTAACCACTAACTTCATGCAATAAATATTAAAATAAAGTAAACTATCATATTTCTAGGACGATTTACATTAAAAATAACATTCAAAAAGTGTGTGTTTTAATCCATTTCAAATGTTATAATTCTTTTGCCATGAAAAATAATTCCTGTCTCACCACAAACTGCATTAAAAAAATTATGTAAAGACATAGCTCTTTCATATAAAGTGATATATGTTTGCAACATAGAGTCGACTTTATGATTTGAATTTTTTTTACAATACAATAAGTACTCAAAAAAAAATAAAGCAAATCAGATATTTTTTTATTTCATTTTTAACTTAGATTACACTTCATGATGATTTATTTAACAGGATGGCAAAATTCCTCTCTTTTTGGCTGCTGAGAGTGACAACAACAGTTTGTGTCGAGAATTACTCACAGCTTTACAAAAAGAACAACTTAAAACAAGAACAGCAGAAGACGGTGAGACTGCTATGCACATTGCAACTCGACGAAAAAACGGAGAACTATTGCGCTTACTTCTTAACAGTGGAGGAAATGTTGATGCACAGAATGTAAGCAGTTTAACCATTTTAAAGTTCTCCAATTCTCTTATTGTCCAAGTTCCATGATGAATCAGGGAATATGCATTCGCTTCTGACACGGGTAACCCGGGTTTGAATTTCAGGTACAGCTGCTGATAGGTTCGTATATATAATGAAGAGCCATTACATTATGACCACCCTCCATCTATAACAATGAACTCGCCCAGGTTTTCATGGTTTCTCGCCCAGGAGCAATGTTTTCAGGAGGCACATTAGGACCCATAATTCTCATAGAACAATCCCTGACGTCTGTAAGCTACTTGAACATAGTTCACCCATTCATGGCAACAGTTTTTGATGCGGGGGGATGGTGTTTACCTTGGCCACCAGAATTCTTGTTTGCCAAGGTGTTTACTAACAGGATAATGCACCATGCCATAAGGATCGAATCGTCATGGATTGGTTCGAGGAACATTCCAGTGACTTTCAAGTCATGTCTTGCTTCCAAATTCACCTGTCCTTAATCCAATAGAGCATTTGTGGTCCTACTTGGAAAAATAAATTCGTGCTGCCACGCTATCCCCTCGCAATGTGAGGGAATTGCAGGACCAGTTGGTGAGCGCTTGATACCAGATACCTCAGACTACCTATCAGCACCTCGTGGAATCAATGCCACGGTGGGTGCTAGCAGTTTTGAGGGCTAAAGGTGGTCCTACATGTTATTAGCAGGGTGGTCATAATGTAATGGCTCTTCTGTGTATAGCCTTGGAAAAAGTCGAAGCTTCGATGACATAAAATAACCCAAATAGCAGACCAAAAGATAGAACTCCATTTGCTTTAAACTATCCTTGGAAAGTTTATCTCTTCAGTTTGAGTTACGCTTTAAATTATCCAAGTTAAAGTATGTTAACGTTTCTATGTGTAGGAGAAAAAGTTATTTCAATAATTGACTCGGACATTTGCTTATTTCGCTTCAAACTAATACACTACACCGTGTATACTACACAAGGTACAATAATATCGTAATGCCAAAGATGGATATAAAAATTCCACTTTGTCTTCTGTTATTTTTAAATGCATATTTTTCTTATTTTTAAATTTTAAATAGTTATAATTTCAGTAACTTTCCAGCCTTGGCAACAATGATAAAATATTTTATTATTTGTAATCTGAATATTCCATTACTAATATGCGAAAATCGTTGTTTTAATTTTTTTTAAAAATAACTCTCCATGTTGTGTATGAGTTGAGATACCAATATAGTACAACAAAACCATTTGTTTAGAGTGTATTTCCATAACATCTAACAAGTTATTCATTGCTTATAATAAACTATTATTGTATTTTAAATATTTTACTAGACGTAATGAATTATTTTATTTAACTTTGCAAACTATGACGAGGGATAAAACAAAAAGTGTATTTCCTTTATAAATAACAATTTTTTTTTTACTTTCCTTAAAGAAATGCGAATACTATATTTGTTGTGACCCTCTAATATAATATATAAACAAACACTTACAGAACTAANCCACTTTGTCTATTGTCTGCGGCAGTAACAAATAGTTTCATTTAGTAAAATTGGAATCAATCTTACTTTCAATCGCTTCTGTTATTTTTAAATGCATATTTTTCTTATTTTTAAATTTTAAATAGTTATAATTTCAGTAACTTTCCAGCTTTGGCAATAGTGATAAAATATTTTATTATTTGTAATCTGAATACTCCATTACTAATATGCGAAAATCGTTGCTTTAATTTTTTTTAAAAATAACTCTCCATGTTGTGTATGAGTTGAGACACCAATATAGTACAACAAAACCATTTGTTAGAGTGTATCTCCATAACATCTAACAAGTTATTCATTGATTATAATAAACTATTATTGTACTTTAAATATTTTACTAGACGTAATGAATTATTTTATTTAACTCTGCAAACTATGACGAGGGATAAAACAAAAAGTGTATTTCCTTTATAAAAAACAATTTTTTTTTTTACTTTCCTTAAAGAAATGCGAATACTATATTTGTTGTGATCCTCTAATATAATATATAAACAAACATTTACGGAACTAAAGACTGGAGTAATTCATTTTTTTAAAAAAATAATAAATAAAAAGCAGCGAAAGACACGGTTTTCAAAAATTATTATTTACAAAATTAGTTTTAAGTTTCAATCTTAATACAATTGTAGCTGATTTATCACTTCACCAGCTTTTAAAATATATTTCTGACAGTTTATTCTTTCTCCCTAACAGCCATTTTTATATCCACTCTCTTACTCTAAATTTAATAAAAATTGACCAAACGAAAGTGTAAGATCACGGGTTAGTCAATATTTTAGTAATGATATTAGTAAGTTTGATGTCACAGTTCTGTAATAAAACATGTTAAACTTATTGATTTTAGACTGAAGGTTTGACTCCTCTTCATGTTGCTTGTGAGCATGGAGATGCTGAAATTTTAAAAGTATTTTTCCAATTTCGAGCCAATGCAAACATAAATGACAATCAAGATCGTACTCCACTACACATAGCGGCTGAGAAAGGTTACAGTACTATAGTGGAAACTTTGGCAGATAAATTTAAAGCATCCATTTTCAAAAGGACGAAGGTATGTAATAGACACAATTTTTAATGAAAATTATATACGGGGAAGTGTTTTTGCATGTTCCTTGAAGTGTCTTTGCATGTTCCAACTCAGTATACTGCAACAAATTCTGGAACAAATTATGATAAAAAGTACCGTCACTCAAGGTGGCGGTACTTTTTACCATGAAATCCGTTTTTACTAGAACATATTATGGAATGAAAAATCTGATATACCGTAATTTTTACAGTAATAATTACAGTAAAATTTCTGATAAATACTACTGTAAATAAATACTACTGTACAAGTTATGGTAGAATATTTTGCTGAAAAAATGGATTTTATGATAAAATGGATTCGGTGCCGGTACTTTATACCGTAATTTGATTCGGAATTTTTTACAGTGGAAAATAATTTTGCATTCAGTATATGCAATTGTTATAGCTAACGGCAGCTGTCATCTATAGTGTGGATGAACATTTCAGGTTTTTAAAGCATGTTCTAGTGACCAATAATGAGTTTTGAAACCCCCTCTATTATATTCATAGGTAATCAATAATCATTATTTATTTAATATTGCGGTTATTTAAATGAAGTAAAAGTAAACTGCAAATAAGAAGGAAATTACAAAAAAATTTTAAAAAAATGAATTTTGAAAAGTATATGCTTTTATAAGAAAAGCTTTCTTAGTATTCTATAACTTTGTTTTCAATTTAAAAATAATACTAAATTCAACACTCATAATACTAAATTCCCGAATGGGCTTCCTGATAAATATTTTCCAACATTTCTAATATTTCATTTCTGTTTTTAAAAACTAAACTGAAAAACTTTACATAAAAAGCTAAGCAGACAAAAACTTAATTTTAAGATTATTATTGACGAATTGATGAAAAACTTCATTCTCAATATTAAATACTTTCAAAATCATTAGTTGTTTTTTTTTCAATTAATTTCTTCTGAATTGCTCATGAGCAACAGGGTCCCGTCAAACGAAAGTCAATAGTTTAGTGTTCCACAGTCGAAGAAATTGGGAACCGCCGTTCAGGAGAAAGTTTTTTTTTCAACTGCTGAGTGATTTTTTTATAATTAATTTTGTTGAAATTAATACCAAATAGTATTTGCACTTGAAAACAGAACTAAGGCAAATAAGTACCAAAATGTCATCCTTTTTAAGACAAAATACCAAATCTAGAAGAAAAATAAATTATTTTTGTTAGGCCTAACATAGTAAAAAGTGTATGCCTGTTGTACCTTAAACTAGTCACTGTATTCCATTTTGTACCATTTCAAAATACAATACAAAGACTAATGACTGAGAGATGTACAATAGATCATATTAGCACAGATACATATTTTTTGTGAGTTATGCAACTCTCAATATGCAAAAATTCTTATGCTCTTAGTTAATCTGTAAATTTTTCAAATTTTCCCATAAAATATTCATTGGTAATCATTGGTAAATAAATCAAGATAATTACCTTGATTTATTTTAGCCTATGCAGGCTATTTAAAAATATATTTTAATTGCATGAATAAATTCAATAAATTAACAAATTCAAAAGAAAAGAACACAAAATTAATGTTATCGAAGGAGTAACATCAATTGTCATAAGTGCAGCAAATGGGGGTCTAAGGTACATCATGATGTTGTATTTTGGACCAATTTTCCTTCTGATGAAGAGATGTTAGATTAAAAAATTTTATGTTAAAAAACATTTTTTCTGATGACAGTATTCGTACACTATATACACGCCGAAGAGCCATTACATTATGACCACCCTCCATCTATAACAATGGCCTCGCCCAGGTTTTCATGGTTTCTCGCCCAGGAACAATGTTTTCATGGGGCATATTAGGACCCATGATCCTCATAAAACAATCCCTGACGTCTGTAAGCTACTTGAACATAGTTGCAGACCAGGTTCACCCAATCATGGCAACAGTTTTTCCTGCGGGGGATGGTGTTTACCAACAGGATAATGCACNCCATACTTTAATTTTTTTTAAATTCATTATGGTAGTAAGAAAGAATTTGTGATGCAAAATTTTTCTCGTGATATAGCGTCTCTGACAGTGCGGGCGAGTGAGATATGGGAGTTGTAGGGTTTCTTGTCACACTGAAAAAGGAAGAAAAACCTGTAGTAAAACCGCTTTGTTTACAGCTTAATTAAATAGGAAAGTGAAGTCTTTTACCATTTCTAATTATAAAATATCAAGCACTATTTTTTTTTCAAGTGAGAAATTGATATATATATATATATATATATAAAGAGAGAGGGAGAAAAACGTAAAAGCAGGTAGAATGTATTTTCCATATTCAAAATTATTTGATATTACCTTCTTACTTAAATAAAAATAAAGTTAAAATTGGTCCAATATGCAACACTCCCTTCTAAAGATATTGCATGTAAACTCTTTCATAACTGGCACGCAATGAAACTCCTAATAGGTTAAAATAGCTGAGACTTTGTGGTATTTGATACATTAAAAACAATTTTTGACATTTACATAATGCTTAGAGACTAAAGGTATTCTATAAGATTTAACTATTAGATAATAAAATTTTAGCGAAGAAAATTTTAGAAAAGTTACCATTTATTTTCAGTTTTGTGAGAATATGAGCAAAGTAAGTATTTACTTTACGCTTACATATACTTTATATATACTCTACAAATTTATAATAACTGTTTTATTAATTTATAATAATTAATGTTAATTTATAATAACTCTTAAAATAACTGTTTTTGGAGACGACATGCAAGTACTGTTGTCCGATCTCTGATGTCATAACCACGGCGATGACAACTGCTTCACTTTTGTCAAGAAGATTTTTTAAACTGGCAGAGAATTGAATCTCTAAAACCGATATAATAGAGAACCAAATGTGAAACATTCTATTGGATAATGAAATTAACAGAAATAACTTATATCTTAAGCTTTTTTATCGATGAGTCAATGCTTAATTCCCTTCAATTTTTCCACAATTTAAAATTTTTTCAATATTGTCGTTGTAACATGTTAATAACAATTACTAGAAAAATCATTTTATTTCAGAACCTATTTGTTATGAGCAAAAAAAATGAGCAAACGTTATTTATAACATGAAGCTTATTTGTCTAAAAACATTTCAAATGCGTTACCGCGAATTCTTGAAGATTTTTAAATTAACTGAATTTATATTTAATGCAATTTTCCGATACACAATTTTCTACGAGATGATAATATTTCTGTATTTTCATTATTGTTATATTTTTAATTAAAGAAGTAAACAGAAATGATTTATGGAAACAACGTTTCTTCTCTATTAGAAGCTAGCAATATATTTTCAGATTTGAAGAGCAAGATTACTCATCACGAGTAATCTATGGTAAAGTAGGTCTTAATATTGTAGATAAAATAAAAAAACTGTAAAAGTAAACCAACGTAAGTGGAACAAAAATGTATAAGAGTAGAAGTAATATAGTTAACAGACGCAAATTATCACCTTGTTACATTAGTAAGAACTATCATCACTATATCGACATTAAATTTTTTTCATTTATCATAGGTGCTCTGTGTCTTGGTGTAAATGATAGTTTTTGTTGCAGTACCGAAATGATCACCTGTCTCCATTAACTACATTATTTATGCTCTTATACGTTGTTGCCTTACTTCCTTTGCGCATTGTGGAATTCTACTTACATATATTTTTTGCATTTCTTGTAGACAAATGTAAATGCATAGCTTTGGAATATTTCAAGAATAATAAGCATTCTGTTATTTATAAATGCAATTTTTTTCTACTTGAATTATATCTAAATCAATGCTTGTAAGTTCTTGTTCAAACGCCTGTAATTTCTGTTTCTTTGTAAATTCCGTTTCTTTGCTTCTTTGAAGTATCTGAATAGAGTTACCGAAAATATCGGTTCTTCTTTCTTCAATTTTCTAAAAAGACTTTCTTTGAAACATTTTAATATATTGTTATTTATTTCATAAGTAAACAACCACCAGGCAGTGTTGAGTGTAGAGACTGCCACAGCTTCGGCAGAAGTTTGGTTCCCCGTTGAGCAGACTGGGTGGTTTCAAAGTCTGAAAAATCTTAATATCTAATAACTGGGGCAGTAATTTACAGAATTTTATTTTCTTTATTTCTGAGAAATTACAGAGCCTTATGTGAATTTTTTTCAGAATTATTGAAGAAACTTTCAGTTTTATGTAACTTCACATGATACTCCTGATAAATAATTTTGAAAAGATTCTAGAGTAGTTTTACCATTTTTTACAGTGTATAAAATATTTAATGAATAAGGTAACTGAAACATATTTTCAAACGTAAACTTGATTTTTAAGTTATAACATTTTTCAGGATGGAAGAACCCTTATGCACATAGCTTCTGAATCAGGGCATCAAGAAACAGCATTAGTCTTCCTTAAAAAAGGTGTTCCACTTCATATGTCTAATAAAGTAGGTTTCTAAAATATTTCAGTAAACATGTTTAGATCAGTTATTTATTTTACATGTTATTAAGTTATTTATTCAATAAATATATTATAAATACGTTGTACATTTAATTTTTGCAGACAGGTACGAAAGCTATTCACACAGCTGCTGCTCATGGCTTTGTAGAGGTTATAAGGAATTTGCTTGACAGAGGGGAAAATGTTGACGCTACAACTCCAGTAAGCTTGCTATTTTTTTAAAGCTTTTAATAATTTTTTTTATGTATCATTAACAAGGGTATTCTTCGTTTTATAGGCTTAATTTTATTGCTGATTAACCCAATTTTTATTTAAATAATTATTTATATTTATTGTTAAGCAATAATATATATTTATCAATTTACTAAAATGCACGATACACATTATACATTAAATATATGAGATCTACGCATTCAAAATAAAGCACCATATGTCTGTTCTCCAACTTCAGGTATTAAAAGTATTTTATTGACAGGTTATGGAAGTATTCTTCGTCCTTAACGCATAGCTTTTGCATTTTTAGCATGCAGAGTATGTATAAGAAGTTTACAGATATATCTACACACTTAGAAACTTTGGGCCATTTTAAATTGTAATATTGCTTAAACTTGCTGCAAATTTAAGATACCACTTAGGAAGCATTCGTGAAAAATTATCTTTCAACTGCATTAGCAATATGAAATGTAAGTGTAGAAAGATTTGGATAAACCAAGAGTAAACTAGGTACCTGTTATGGAGAGGAGAAATACACAGTAAAAAATTTATGGATCAAATTACAGTGTGAAGTACCGGAATTTCGGTTGAAAGTTCATTATACCGTAAAATCTGTTTTTACAGTACAATACCGCAATATTTACTGTAATATTTATGTAATTAGAGCGATTCAGTGATTTTGCAGTAATTATTACTGTAAAAATTACGTATCAGATTTTTTATTCCGTAACATGCTCTGGTAAAAATGGATTTTACTGTAAAAATTACCGCCACCTTGAGTGCAGGTACTTTTTACCGTCATTTGATCCGGTATTTTTTGCAGAGTAAACTTGTCATAATTTGTTTGCAATTTGATATTTGAAAATAAAATTTTCAGCATTTAAAATTCCATAGTTTATCTTAACTCGTATTTTCCTTTATCTTAATTTTTAAATTATTAATGTAATTGAAAGAGAAGTATAGCATCTTCTTATTTACATGTTCTGGTAAAAATAGATTTTAGGAAAAATGTACCGCCATCTTGAGTGAGTGCCGGTATTTTTTATCGTCATTTAACCTGGAATTTTTCGCAGTGTAATCCTGTCATAATTTGTTAGCAATTTGATAGGTGAAAATAAAAATTTCAACATTTGAAATTCCATAGTTTCCATAGTTCCACAGGTAGCTTAGCTGGTATTTTTCTTGATTTTAATTTTTAAGTCATTAATATGTAATTGAAAGAGAAGTATAGCGTCTTCGTGCAATAGTACCCATTTTAATTATATTATCGTTTAAATTGATCCTTAGAATTGATAACATTATTCAATTTAACTTCTTATTATGGAAACAGCGAATTTGCACCATAAAGTTAATGGTAAGTGCTTCTGACTCGAAACGCGTGCATTTAACTTATCATTCTGGAAGAAAGAAAAATTATGTTATTGCTATCAAGAATCTTAGATAACGTAACAGTCTCTTTAATTAACTAAACATGGAATTTTAAATTAAAAAAGCATACTTTATATTAAAAGTTACCAAAAAAATGATATATTTGTATCATTAATTTAATAGTTACAAATATCACTATTGGATATATTTTTAATATTTTAGGAGAACTTTACTGCTTTGCATTTAGCAGTTCAGGCAAACCAACCTGAGGTAGTAGAAATCTTACTCGGCCATGGAGCAAATGTGCAAATGAAAGCTGGAAAAGTAAGTTTTCCTTTAATATCATAAAATAAATCATATCATAATTTTTTGCATTAATAAAATCCAATTTTAAATAGAATGGAGAGACTGCTTTGCATATGGCAGCTGGTGTTCTAGATGGTCATAAATGTGCTGAGCTTATTATTAAAAGTGGAGCTGATGTAAATGCAAGAAATGAGGTATATTTTAATTTTTTTAATTATTGTAAATCAGATTTTTATCAATTACCACTTAAATTGAGTTCTTTTTTTACACAAATATTTTAAAGAAAAGAACTCTATTTGCTTACTTGTGTGCTCTTTAGAGCACACAAATTAGCAAATATAAAATTTATATCTATTATATCTGATTTATTTAATAATATTATTAGCAAATTAGAAAATTTATATCTGTAAGTGTCCAGAAAAAATTTTAAACTGTAAAAAGAATCCTGATTTTTCCGTTTTTGCATCTTTTCCTAAATTATGTTTTTATTTATTTATTTTTACTTTTCAAAAAATTTTAAGTTAAGTCAGACATAAACATCGAAAAGAATTTTTCCTGCTTTTAATTTGGTGACGAATGTGCTGTATTTCTGTAACGCAAACTAAGCCATAAAGAATGGCTGTTACATTTTTTTCAATTATCGAAATCAAGAAGCAACAAAACAAACAACCAAAAAACCGTAACAGTTCTCTTTGGAAAAAAAATTTTGAACCAAAATACTCCTTTTAATTTTTACTTAACCGACGGCGTCTTTCATTGGCCAAGGTTGGTGCAGATTCGTTAATTGGTAAACGTTTCTGTTTAAAAAACAATAGGAATTTTTTTACAGGAAATGCATTAAGCAAAAAGAAGTCTTTAGGCAAAGAAAACGCTCTGTTGGTTTTAAAACAATCTTACAATCATCATAAATCCCAGCGTTTTTCTAAAACCATTTACCTGAATTCAAATACTTTGATAAAATTTGTTTTTCTTCATGCGTTGAAACTAATTTTGAAACTCAAAACTTGTCTTTAGGCCCTTCGTTCACTCGAAAAAAAACAACCCTCTAAAAATTCAAAGTCAGATATAATAGTTAATATTCAAGATGATATCATTCTGCTTGTTGAAAATGAAAGAGAAGAAATATGTTTAGACTGCTGATGGGAATGAAACTTAAAATAAATTTCAATTTTATTTATATATGAAGAAATACATTCTGTTAAAATTGTCCAATTGCATGGTGATAACATTTATTGTAAGAAAAAGGCAATTTTTTTGTCCGTATAATAATGGTTTAACAGAAATTCTGATTTTCAAATAATAGTTCTTAGTACCACACATTTTGCAAAAAATACAAAACTGAAAAGTAAATATTATCGAATAAAAGGTTTTTAAAATGTCTTCCCGTTAAAGAAGTTTATACTCTCTCTACCATTTTTTCTCCTGCTTCTTTTATACAAAACTGTGAAAAATTTTGTATTTAATCTTTTTCGGTTAAAAAAGTTTTTTCAGTTTATAAAAGTTCCGTTCAAAGCTTGGAAAATTATCAGAAAAATAACATTTTCATAGACAGAAGTCTTTAAAAACTCCGGATTCTAGGAGAAATCTCTAGGTGCCCCAATTCTGTGGTCCCTGTTTGTTTGTTTTTCACTTTCACACTTATTCTATTGGTATGACAGCCCTTTGTGGGACAGAGCCTTCTCTAGAACCTTCCTCCATTCTGCTCGTTTCTTTGCGATTTTTCTTCTGTTAGTAATTCTTAGGATTTCAAAATCCTCTTCCACACAGTCAGGCCAGCTGATCTTAGGCCTAACTCTAGTTGCAATTGATTTATAATTGAAGATCTTAAATGTCAAGAAAGAAGGATCCATTAGGCAGACGTGACCCGCAAGCTTTAGTGACTTATTTTGATGTATTAGTTGACATCCTTCCTTGAATAGCCTACATAGCTCAAAATTATGTCGTTGTTTCCATAAGTCATCCACATTTATTGCGCGGAAAATATTTCTCAAGGAAATATTTCTCGGAAAATATTTCTTCGGAATCTTCGGAAAATATTTCTCTCAAAAACAACAAGCAGGTCTGCTTTTGATTTAGTTAAAGACCGTGTTTAGGACCCATAAGTTAAAACTGGTCTAATGATTGTTTTCTATAGCATTATTTTTGTTCGTCTTTTAATTAATTATGACTTTAGAAATGTTCTTAAGCCATGAAGGTATTGATTAGCTGCTATAATGAGTCCCTTTATTTCTGTGCTTATGTCATTTGAGGCAATAATATCTGAACCGAGATAAGTGAAATTTTCAAATTTAGAATTTCTGGTTTTTAAAAATTTGTAATTTGTAGGAGTTATAATAATTGACGTGTATTTGATCCTGTCTTCGTTAACAACTAGATGCATATTTTCTGAAGAATTCTTAAACTGCTTCCACCAAAGTTTTATTTTGTCCATGCCAGGATTTGCATTGTTTTAGTGAATATTGTGCCTCGAGTGTTAGCACCGGTATCACGAATCACCCATTCCCAGCGCCAAGTTGAAAAGAAGACAGACAAGAGCGCCGCCCTGTCTCACACCATATACGATTTCAAAAAATTCTGTGTGTTTGCTAGATAGCTTTATTCAGAAGAAAGTGTGAGTTAAAGTCGACTTAATAAGCGGCACAAGTTTATCCGGAATTCCTAGCTAATTAGGAGCTCTGAGTAGCTCTGTGTAGCTCACACTTGTTTCAAAAAAAACATGTGTTATAAAAATGTAGAGAGAATGATTAATCGGGAATAGAAGACTATGAAACTGATTTGATGATGAGTAGATGACTGCAGAACCGGATAGATTTAACGACGTCGTTAAAAGAGTATGTGTGAATAGGTAATGAGGTTGTGCTTCGAATGGATGATATTTAGAAAGTGATAGTTGGACATAGATGAATAAGAAAAGCTGAAGAACATGGGGAAATTCTTCGTTTATGGAATGCTGAAAAAAAAATTCGAATGTCAAAAATTTGCCAGAAAATGTGCGGTTTCATTAGCTTACGACACTTGCACTGTTTTTAACAAGATTATACTGAAAGAGCGAAACTGGAAATGAATTCTTATTTGACATATTTTTCATATTCTTTTTCTTTATTTTGTATTAATTTAATGTCAAAATACGTGAAAAATATTACATTTTGTATTTTAATAATTAATGGCTATGAAACACCGGTCTCTTTTCTTACGTTAAAGGTAAAATCATCCAATCACTGTTTACTTTTAAATACTAATTTTTCAAATTTGCACTTATGTGCAGTTATTTAGATCTAAGAAAAACAGTTTTTCATCATTGCAATTTCTTTAACATGCAAAAGGAATTATTGATAAATCTTGGAATATAAAGGTTAAAAAAATTTTTTCAAACTCCTTATTTTAGATTTTTATATATTAGTATAAATGTAATTCCGACGAAATAACAGATTTTTTTAGTAACTATTAGGCTGTTTTTTTTAATTGAAAAGTACCAAAATATATTTTTGCTTGTAATTAGAGCGTCAGAAAAAAATATATAAAATGAACACCGGTGTCCCATCTGAGTTTAAAGGTTAATGTTTAAGTCTGTTACTATTAAAGTTAAATTTCAATAATATAACAGAATATGCTTATAAAATCGAAAACTACTTCTGCATATCAATTGTGCAATACACATTTATGATTTTTTTTATTATTTTATCTTACAGCTTAAAAAGTATAAATATTTAAATTACTTATTTCTTTCAAGTAAAAACTTCTAGCTTAGATTGGGTTTTACTGTATTAGCCAAAGTTTAGATAGTTTGTTTAGATAGTTGGCTAATGAGTTTTACTGTATTAACCAAAGTTTAGATAGTTTGTTTCAATGAAAAGATTTTTCATTATTTTTTCAGGATGGAGAAACACCTCTTCATAATGCCGCTCGTCATGGTCAACTAAAAACTGTATTACAACTATTGGAAGATGGGGCCGAATTAGACAGTCTCTCAAAAGTAACGATTTCTTTTTCTTGTTTCTACTTTTCAAACATTTTGAAAATCAAAATTTCATTATGTGGAGTATTTTCTTGTTTTTTGAACTGATTTGAAATTGTATGTTTAAAAACGTCCAATTTTTTTCTTCTTTTAAGCATGGGGAAAGTGTATTACATGTTGCAGTCAAAAACTGCCATCATGAAATAGCTAAAAGCGTAATATATCATAAGAAGTCCAGTGTCACAGAACTCCAACTCAACAATTACATTAATCAGCCAAATAAGGTAATTAGTTCAGTTCTGAATCTATTCCTTAAAATCTTATGATGAGTAAAAATTTACATATTTATTTGTAAGCACGTTTGGTTTGTATTGAATCAAACTTTCATTACTTAATTTCGTTCTCTTTTCAAACAAAACAAAAATAATTTGCAAACGTGCTATGATTAATAACTTTAGTTACTTTTCTATAATACTAATAAACTTTATTTTGATTGCAAATATAGCGTTTTTGAATTTTTATCTTTCAACAATTTTATCTTTTTATGTGATTTCTTCTTTAAAAATTTAAGTGAGTCCAATTATGACAGTTTCTAAAAATAAAATAAAAATCTTATTTAGAAATAAATGATATCACTTAACTGTATTAAGTGATGCATGTTTATGATAAGGAGCTGGAAAAGTGCTAGACCTAGGTATAAATTTGCCTCTTGGAAAAAATTGAATAACTTTATTAAACAAATTAATGTAAAATACTGATTTATTAGTAAATTAAAAGGCAAATGTCATAAAAAAAAACTAAATTGTAAAAATTATAATTACTCTCTAATATTTTTTTGTTTATTTTATCCATTTTAAAGAGTATTATTTGTTCTCAAATAGATTCTTCTAATAGTTGACACCACCAAAACTTTACCGTCATAATCAAGTTAAAAGTTTCCAAACTGCTTTAGAACATTTTTAATGATTTGTTTGTTTCCAATGTTGTAACCATGAACATACTGTTTTAATAATGATTCTGTTTCAACTTTTTAAAAAGTAAAAGGCAGTATTTTTATTTATTAATTCAAATTTTTCATATATTTTTATAATTTTGAAAAATTAATAAATACTCTAATGCAAGATGATTCTGCGTTGCTTTGAATCAATATATTAAAAAATAGTTATATTTTTAACAAATGAAAGAAATCAATAGTTATGTGATCTAAACTTTCATTTTAATGAGTAACGTTTTGTAAGTCCTTGTTTTTTTAACTCCATAATTTAGAAGGGTGAAACTGCGACTCATTATGCTTCATCAGTAAGTAAGGATCAAATTCATTATCCCACAGAAGATAAGGATCTTATTGCGTTAATATTACAAAATGGAGGAAGTGTCACAACCGAAACAAAGCAGGTAAGTTGTATATTTTATTATTTTATCATTGTAAAAAACTATAATTTTTATAAAATTGAATACTTTTTTAAAAAAATATTCCATTATTTTGAAAATGCAAAGACTTTTTAAAATTTCGTCATAGAAACGAAATATTGTTTACATGTAGTTAGCTGGAAAAAGTTTCCTAACTTTTGCAATTCTGTGCAAATTATCCATTGAAATGAATGTAATTCATTTATAATATTTTCAGAATTGTGAAACACCAATCCACTATTGCTGCAAGGCTGGAAATGAAGATGTATTGAAAGAAATCATTGCTGGACTTCCAGCTTCCAAAATACAAATAGCTTGCAATAAACAATCTGCCGTAAGTATCATAGAAGCAATTTATTTTAATAACATGTTAAGCAATCTATTTCTATTCGTTATGAAAAATCAAAACTTTTAGCAAATAGAGGTTATTATCAGAATTAGATTCAAACAGATAATTTCTACTGTTTCAAAACTGGAGATCAAAAGAATTTTAGGATGAACTTTTTATAAGCAGCTGCTCATTCTTCCTACCCCAAATCGTGAAATGTGTGTCCTCACCTGAACACTAATTTCCATCTTGTTCCGGATGCTCCGCGTGCAACCGCGGTGGACACATTTGTGCCGACTGTCTCCTTGCCCATTCATATTACTTTATAATTGTCGACATTGCTCTATGTATTTTATGACAAGGTATGACGGCTGCTTACATTGATCAACTTAGATACTTACTCCTCTGCTCTACTGTCCACGAAGGACCTTGACCTCCAATACCACAAAACTCCACTTTTTCCTGTCTTTGGTCTAAATCTTCCAATTTTTGATTTTCAATTTTTTTTAATCTCCCTCTACCTCATCTAGTCATCTTTTTCTAGGACGCCCGTCTTTTCTTTTTCCCTCTAGTCTTTCCCTATAAATTTGCTATATTGCTCTTTCCACGTCACTCATTCGCCTCAGCTGTCCGAGGTATCGTATTATTTTTGTTTTCACTATATTTACTATATCTTTTTTAATAGAGCTCACCTAATTCAAAATTACTTCTAATTCTCCACACGTCTTCATCTTTGATTGATTCATATATTCACTTTAGAATCTATCTTTTAAAAGTAATATCTATTTTTTTTCTTCATTCTGAGTGGTTGTTAATATTGCTGCTGTATATGTAACAATTGGTCTAATTTTTAACAATTGCTGCATATGTAACAATTGGTCTGATTTTTAACAATTGCTGCATATGTAACAATTGGTCTAATTTTTAACAATTGCTGCATACGTAACAATTGGTCTAATTTTTAACAATTGCTGCATATGTAACAATTGGTCTAATTTGTAACAATTGCTGCATATGTAACAATTAGTCATTTGGTCTAATTGTGTTTACTTTTTAGACTGGTTGGTCACCCTTACTCTACGCTTGTGATTATGGAAATTCTCATGTTGTTCAACTACTACTACAAAATGGTGCTCGAGTGGATGTCTTTGATGTCGTAAGTAAAGTGAAATGTTTTTATATAGTTAAAACAGAATCTTTAATAATGAAGCCTATTTTAAAATCTGCCTATATTTCATCACACCTTAAAAATTGAATATCGGAAACAAGATAGCAAATAGTTATTTTGAAATTGCAAATATTATGGGGTAAGAAACGATGCTTTGTTCTTTAACAACTTAGATGTTGTCACCATGCATGGAGAAAAACATTTTGAAAAAATTATTACACGGTATAGTAATGACATTTTTCCTGAAAAAGAAACCATAATTCTAGTATAATAAGGTGGTGGGGAAAAAGAAGGTTTATCTTGTTTTAAGAAAAAGCAAACATATACAAACGTATATGCAAAAAGCAGAAAAAGAATGTTTATAAAACCATTGTGCGAAATTTATGTTCAGTTGCAGAATTCTATGAAGAAATATGAAATTAACAAAAAGGTTAAAAATAAGCATTATCAACCATTTTGTTTTCCTTTCTTTAAATTTCATTTTACCACATTTTGCAGAATGTCTGTGTTTCAAATAATTTAAAAATCATAGTGTTCATACTGCACAAAATGTCTCACCAAACATTGGTGACAGCAATTAATTTACAAACGTCATAAGGATCGAATTATAGAATTGTATTCACTTTATACCTACATAGTATATAATTTATTTTAAGTCTTTTACACAGATACATTCTCAGTTAATTCATTTTTCCTATATTTAATAAAACCAAAAAATTTTTAAAAAAAGCTTACTCTTCTGAAAAAAATATTCATTAAAATCCAAATATTATATTAAATTACTTTATAAATATCTGGCAAAATAAATGAAAAAAAACACACATTTTTGAACCTTGTTGTGGCAAATAAAACCAATCAATTAAATTTCAGCAGTATGAAATACGACCCTGCTCTAATTATCCCGAATGTGCTAGTTTTGCACACTGGAAACAACTCAAGACAACACGTTAAAAAAGGTTAATCTGGCCTATTAAGTAAATTTCATTTCATGAAAACTACCTTCATTTCAGGAAGGAAGAGCTGGTCTTCATCTAGGTGCTGAACATGGTCATGCTGACGTGATAGAAATTCTTCTCAATCACAAGGCTTTCGTAAATGTGAGAACGAAAAGAGGTATGACTCCTTTACATCATGCAGCCGCAAAAGGACATACAAGAGTTGTAAAGCTTCTAGTTGAAAAATATGGCGCTGCCATAGATGGCCTTACTCTGGTAATTTTCTTGACTCATTAAGTGTTAGTACGTCAAATACAAATGATATATTTTTAAAATAAAAATGAAAGCTGCATTCTCATTATACTATACAGAGTGTGACGAAATTAATGGTCGCAAATGTAAGGGGAAAAGCAGACATCATAAAAATTGTGGGTTGCATTACAACCCGTGACCGAAAATGACATCGTACACCATAAGGTACGCTATCTTATTATGAACTGGTTGTCAGTGCGCATTTGAACTGATACTTTGATTTGTCAAAAATTATCTTAATTTTATGTTTTCTTATGATGATTGCCAAAAGTTGTGCTTAAATAAGACCATAAAATAGCTACCTAAATTACTATAAAACAGTTATTTTTGGTCCTCTTTGATCTCTAAGACCATAAAACAGCTACCTAAATTACTATAAAACAGTTATTTTTGGTCCTCTTTGCATACATGCTGACCTCGAAAAACATTAAAACTACTATCAAATAACTATTTTTGCGCCTTATTATTTTCGACAATAATTATTAGAAAAAGAAGATTAAGATAAGACAAGATTATTAATTTTGAATAAAGATTAAGATAATTAGAATTTTTGAAATTTTAGTTTTTGAAATGAGCAGTAACAGGCAGTCTGTAATAGAGAAATCAGTGTATCATGACGGTTTCAATCATTGGTTACTTTGCGATTTTCAATTCTTTAAAGGTGTGTCCATTAATTTTGCTTTCCCCCGAATATACAGCATAATAATTATTGCATCACAAAATCAATCCCCGTAATATTTATTATATCATATTATACATGCCCAACAGCATGCATACCTAAATAAATATTCGGGATATATGCTCCAATGCATGATTCATTAACCAAATTAACTGTGAAAGTAAGCATGCGGGAAAAATTGTATAAAAATTAATCATCATAAATCACACATGAGGATCTGTTAATCAAATAGCAATTACTGTGCGCCTCGAGCATGGATGTTATGTTTCATTAACATTTCTTTCGTGGTGATATGTTAGAATGCACTCTATAAATGGGTTTGATGTCAAGAATGTGCGATATGGGTGAATCAGGCCAAATACTAAATAAGAGTTGCCCAAATGAAATGTACATAAGTTGAATGAAACTAATATCTTTATAGGAAATCAAACGAAATCGGTATGAGCATTGCAACACAGGTTTAGGAAGCAAGACCTTGCTTTTGCTGTTGAAAGATTTTGGTTAGTTCTGGAGGAAGTCCTGCCCAACTTCCTTCACTTCGTGGAAAGGTATCCCACGTAATGCTCTCTTAAGTCACCCCCCCCCCGCCCAAAGATGCGGAAGTCACAAGGGGACAAATCTGGACTGTATGATGGCTGTTAAAACATTTCCAAACAGAAATTTCGTAAAGGTTTTCTTTGTTTCTAGTGAGACGTGTGAGCGGGCATTGTCGTGGAGAAGGATCACTTGCTGTGTAAGAAGACCTGCTATTTGCTATTTATTGTTCTCTGTAGTTTCGTCAGAGTACAGCAGTATTGTGTTGAACAGATAATGCTCCCTTGGCAGAAAATCATTAATTGTTTTACGTGAACGCATCCATGTGTAGCGCTATCAATTTCCTCTACCATGAACAGCTTCTCTGTTGAACGCCGTATGCAGTGCACACCTCCAACTGCCTTTTATATCCCCGTTCGTTGGCGCTGCTATAGCTGCATTTATTCTGAAGCAATCACAAGTGTCAACTTTTCATTTGGGCAATCCTCATAAGTGTCTAGGATAGGTATATCCCATTCTTATCCTGAGACTAAAACAGAAACAATAACCACCATTAGGAAAAGGAATTAAGGTGAGATTCCCAAATATGAATTTTAAATTAAATGAGGGTAAATTTAAACAAACTGTTAACATATGTATTTTCTGTTGAAGATTTTCGAATATTGACATTTTCTTGCTATGCTCTACACAAAGATGAATCAGTTTACAGCTATTTGAAAAGAATTTCTTTATTATATTTTAACTTAGAAACACTAATAATAACTTAGATTAACTTTGCATTCAAATCTTAAAATTCATTTAAATATCATAATAATTTGCTAAACAAATTCAATTAATAAAAAGTTTTACATTGATGTATTTCCAATGGGGAATGACTTACATAATTTTAAAATTTTGTTTAAAACGGAATGAATTTAAAAAGATAAATGGAATTGGAAAGGTATTTTTCTCATGAAATTTGATTGTTAATAATTCCCCAGCAAACATTTATTAAACTAATAATTAGTATTTAATAGTATAAGCTTAACTTTCAGTTTTCATTTTCAAATTTCATCTTTTTAAAAAAATTAGCTCGATTTTTTTTTTATCATTCATGATCAACGATCAGCATTTAACACTGGAAATAAAACAAAAATAATGTAAAAAAATTAACGATATATCAATATCATTTAGCTATGGTGCTAAATCTAATATATGTTGGTATATAAATAATTTTAACTAAGTTTTTCAATTTCTTCTAGAGCAAGCAAACAGCTCTTCACTTAGCAGCAGAACAGGGACGTTTTGAAACATGCAGAATGCTTATTGATATGAAAGCTGATACAAATGCTACTGACAATGTAAGTTAAGTTAAAAAATTAAATTTGTGTTTTGGATAATTTAATATCAAAACTTTAAAAAAATAATGTAAGCTTATGTTTCTTTCAGAGAGGCCAAACGCCGTTATTATTGGCTGCTGAGAACGACCATTCAGAAGTCGTGAAATTGTTTCTACAAATAAGGCCAGATTTGGTGACCATGGCTAGTTCAGTAAGAAACTTTACTCAATTCTTTTTTATTTTACGAAGGTTTCTTTGTTATAATGTACACTGGCATTTACCAAAACTCTCTCTCTATATGAGAGATTTCGTTTATTTTTATGAGTTGAATGCTTTCTCGCATCTATGGATAACAGTAAGTAGTAATTTTTATTAATAATTCAAAAAAGTAGGAGTATTTATTAATAATATTCATAAATTTAATAAATTTAAATTCTAGTTAATTTTATAAACTACGAAGAAATCGTAGCTTCAAGAACCTGTGAGACAGATAAAAAATTTATTTAAATTGTTCCGTTAGCTTATTTACCTTATACGTTTCTGTTTGAGAAGGTAAAATTTAATTGCTTTATCTGTTTTTTTCGAAATGGTGATATTGGTGTAATTTATATCTGTCGAATATTCAAAAATATTCCTAATAAAGAATTTAAAGAAAAGTCTGATTGAGATTTTTACTCAATTACAAAATACGGTGCTACACAAGTGTTGTAACGCAAGAATGCTACTTATTAAGGCGCAAATCATCGCAAACAAGCGCTTTATGCTTTTAAGTTTTAAACTGTTATTCAAATATATTTTCTTGCATTAAACATTCTAAAATTTTTACCTTAAGTGCATGTATTAAATAAACACATTAGCATAGCTGAAAATTCGATTTTAACAAGTAAACTTGAGTAAGTTAGTTCGTTTATTACCATAAATACTTAAAGCATAACATGTCAACAGTTTATATAAGAAAATATGACATTTTATTTCGAAAGAGACTAATAAAATAAGTTAATTTTAAACTGTTTCAAAATAAACCTTTTGTTTTCTTAGAGTGGAATAACATGCGGACACATAGCTGCAGCGAAAGGAAGCGTAGCTGTAATTAAAGGACTTATGAAATTCGATCCAAAACTGGTTACAACTGCAAGAAGCAAGGTATGATATTGTATTATTAAAGTAGATATCAATAAATTACCTACATCTCGACTTCGTAATTTTGCTAAAATTCATTCTTGCATACACAAATATGAACAGGAAATTATTGATAAAAAAGTGATGCAATGCATTTTGTTTCAGAATTTTGTAGACGATAAAAGGAGAAAAAAACATCTATGACGTAATCATTATGGACATCACATTAGACATTAGATAAATGTTTCTGGTGTTTTTGAAAGTAGCTGCATAAAAGTAAAAAAAAAAATTAAAAAAACTCTTCAAAAAGGCCATATCTCAAATTCATCATTCTCAAATGGCCATAGCGACATGCCCCCTTCCTACCGTAGGCATTTGATTAATTACATTAAAAAAGGAGTTTAGGCTTTTCGTAAGAACTAGGTGGCTTTCGCTTATTCATCTATTTAAAGTAATAACAATATCTTTCGGATTTCAATGCTGAGCTCTATTTATAACTTTAATTATTTTTAAACACTTAAAATAAGGAAAAAATGTGTTTCTTTAGGAAAATAGTTGTTTATTTTCTTTTAATTAAGAGTTCATGCAAATAAAATAAATAAAAAATAGGGCAGAATTTTTTAAATTCTAAACTTCGAAAATACCGATGAAGGAAAATCGGGAAAGAGTTATTTCTAATATTTCGTGAATTGCTGCTCAACAAGCCCTAAAAAACTCTATAATTAAATTCAAATTTAGAATTAAATAAATAATCTCAAGAAACTGAAATGGTAAAATATTAATTTATTAAAAACTTCATTTGGTTCTAAAATATAAAAATTGGAAAAAACAGCCGACCTATTTCAAGCGCTCAAAAATAGGCACCAGTTTTCAAAACTTGCTAGACGTGAATAAGAAGAACCTAAAGTGCTTGAAATAAATAAGGTGAAGTTGCGTAACGTTGATATATTTCAAATCACTCTTGTTTCGTCTTGTCGCTTCTGAAAAGCCTTTAAAATGGGACTGTTATTTCCGATAATAAAGATGTCGACTGTTATTTCCAATATATAATATATTTATATCAATATATAATAGTATATAACATAGATAATATATATATATTTCCAATATATATGCAATTTCCAATAGTTGGCATATTTTTTAAGCGAATGAAGTTTTTTATCAAATAATTACTTCATATTATTTAAACTATATCACATGTTAAAAGTTTATATTGCTTTATTTTTAGAATAACTCTACAGCTCTTCATCAAGCAGCGCAAGGTGGGAATGCTGAAGTTGTGCAAGTGCTCCTTGAGGCAGGAGCTAATCCTACAGATGAAACTGATGTAATAAATGATTATACAAATCTAATAAATTATTAGACATTTTATTAAAAGTTAATTTTCTTATAAATTAATATTTTTACGTTTCAAGTAATTGTAGATCATTAGGAGCTTAGATTCATCAGGCAACTTTCTAATTATATAATTTTTGAAGAAAAAATGTTTTAGACAGTCTGCTTCTGGTATAAATTTGGACACAATTTTAATCAGTTATAAAGAAATTATAAAAACTAATTTATCACTTAAAATATCAATATAAATTAAATCAATATAATTAAAATATCATAAAAACAAAGAAATTAAAAAAAAATTACTTATGAAAAAAAATTAAAATTATTTTAAATATTTCCGAATTAGAATAAAAGAGGAGCAAATAACACAATATAATAAAATCACATTTTATTAAAAGAAAAGAATAATCAAATTTTTAAAATTACATTTTATTAAAAGAAAAGGATAATAAAATTTTTAGTTTGTTTAATTTCTTAAGAAAATTAAGAGTTTAACTAAAAGTTAAACTAAAAGTTTTTATTATTTTATTAAACTAAAAGTTTTTATCATTTTGTTAACTACGAGTTTTTATCGTTTTACCAACTAAATATTAAGCTTCGTGTTTTAAAAGTTAAAAGTTTAAATTTTGTTGACGTTTGTTAATTATTTTCAGACAAGAAATAATTTAATTTAATTTACTTTAAACATTTTAACACTTTTATAAATTGAGTCTCCTAAAGTTGTGAAATGATATTCCAGACGCTTCGTTAATAAATAATTGACAAAAAAAATCGAGTTTTATTATTCCCCTATTCTAAGAGTTTACAAACAAAAATGTTCTTTCTCTTATGATGAATATTTTCATTATGAGTGATACACTCAGTATTATTGTTTCACGAACCACAATTTCGTTTAACTCCATATTTACCATGTCTCATTATGTCTAGATATTGCATAATACGTCTGTTATACGACTTAATAATGAACAAAAATTAAAACGAGTAGTGAGATGATGGCGGCATCTTTTGAGAAGATATATAACTAAAGGTATAGCGAGCCACGGAACACATTCATTAAATTTCATTCCATTTTTTTAATTGTTTATAAAAAGAGTCTTTTAATCCACATTCTCTCCTTTAGAAAGTCATATTGTACTATTATAACTTGCATTGATGCAGTAAAAATTTTCTTTGTTTAATTTTTTTCTCATTTTATAATTTTTCTGCTATACATTTATGCTCTTCAAAATGATCATATAATACTTTTGTACTTGTAAAAACATTTTTTTTAAAAAAGATGACTTTCAAAATTGTTATGGAGAATAAAAACGTAAGCAAATATTACCGTTGTATATTTTATCAGTTGTAAATAACTTTCTATATTGTGTATTTCAACTTTTTCTAATGATTTTACTAATAATGTTTATACTTATCATTACTTTAAACAAACTAATTTATGCTTGAAACCATTTCTTCCGAGCAGGAAGGATACACACCTTTACATATAGCTGCCAAATATGGTCATCTTGAAGTATTACACATGCTAAAATCAGCAATTTCATGGAGATATGCAAGTAAAAAGGTATTACTTTATGGGATATTTTTATTTAGATCCGAAAAAAAGTAGTTTATATAATAGTTTTAAATGAATTGCGTGGTTTGTTTAAAATACAAGACCAACAGATAAATAAAGGAACGGTTAGACTTGTTCAGATGGTGCACTGAATGTATGCTACGTACAGTTTGTCTATAGAAAGAACTCCCGTCGCCACGAAGTCTAAGGCCGTCTGCTGCTATGGAAACACGAAATAGTGCTTTTCAAAAAGGGGAGCTTCTTTCTCTCGCTGAAACCTATCTAGAATAATGACCTAACACCCCTACTTGCAATAGTTAAACCCAGTAACCATAGTCACAGCCACCACTCCAGACTACTGCTAGGGGAGTTCTTTATGTAGACAGACTATATACTTGATTTTGTTTTTTCGTTTTTTCTGAAAGCACTGTGACACATTAATTATTTACCAATAAGGGAAAGCGAGGACTATCATAATTTTGTTTTTGACGCAAAATGACATTAAGTTCCTTTAACTGCGATCTTACTGTAGATTCAATGTGGAATTGTCCCGTTAAAATATTTTAGTTTGGTTGCGAATGCAATTTTTTTGTACCTGTTAATATATGATGCAACGGACATCCATTCGTAAGTTAATTAAGAACTGATATTTTATTCACAGAAATAAGTTTTACCATGATTTGATGATTATTGCAAAGAATTTTGTCTTTGCTGATAAATAATCAGCAAAGCAGTATTTTTCTATAACACATCACTTGAAATCATTTTAAAATATTTACGAGATATTCCAGATATTAACAAAATATTTAATTAAGAAGACATTTTTTTCTATTTGTTAAATCATATGTTTCAAAACATTTTCAAAATTTTTGCGCTAATGTAAACAATATTAATAGGATGAACATGATTAGAGTATTTTGGTTTAATTTAACGATGTAAATAGGTATGTATATACATTTAATGTCTTTATTAAGTTTCTTATGTGCCCTTTGAAGCAGATGGGACACCGGAATTCCTTTTATATATTATTTTTTTGAAGCTTTGATTACTAGAAGAAAAAAAAATTTTACTTTTTTAATAATGAAAAACAGTCTAATAAATACTAAAAAACCTGTTAATTTAGCTGTTAGAAATATTTGTACTGAGATATAAAATTTAATAAAAAGTACTTTAAAAGATTTATCAGTAACTGATTTTGTAAATGAACGAAAATTCAATGATTAAAAACTGTTTCTCTTAGATCTAATTAACTAAATTAATTGTAAATTAGAAAAATATTTGTTTAGTAGAGAGCCGTGTTTCAGAAGAATCTACCTTTAACACTGATCTTACACCGGTGTTTCCTTGTATTTCATAACCATAAAATTATTAAAGTTCTAAACATAATATTTTACACTTATTTTGACATAAATTAATGTAAAATAATGGGAAAAGTATGAAAAATATGCTTAATAAAAATTCTGCATCAAAGAGTTAAAACTGTTTTTTTAAACCGTTAATATTCTCAAGTAATTAGGAAATAACTACAGTTTAAAGCAATAGAATGGAACAATCAATTTTATTAATACCTTTTCCATAATGTTATTTCTTTAATTTTGGAGCATTATTACTAGTTATTTAATTTTAGCTTAACCTTCATTAAAATGAAGCCTGTATGAGTTATAAAAATTACTTTTTTATGCAGACTGGTATGACTGCTCTACATGTAGCTTCCAGTGCTGGCCAGGAAGATTTTGTAAGAGAAATGCTTACACAGGTACCTGCTACAATCTTAAGTGAGAAACCAACTGAAAATCTTGAAGCGGACGTGAGTATAAATGTTTGGATCTATTTTTAAGTTTATTGGAAAAATACTTTTTAAATGAAATGTACTAAAAATAGTCCAACGCTTGAATTTATTTAAAAGAATATTACCTACACGGGGAAAAAATTTCTAGCAAAATTTCCTTAGTGTATGGTAATAACATTTCAGGTTAAAAAAAAACATAATCTGGTTAATAAAAATAAAATGTATGGTATTTAAACCAGTCTTTTGATAATTTTTCTTATCATATGGTAATTGTTTACCAGAAATTCCGGTTTTAAAAATTATAGTTCTAATAATTACACATTTAGTAAAAAATTCATAACTTAAAGGTATATTTAACCAAATAAATAGTTTTTTTATACCATGCTCTAAGGTATTATGATAAAATTAAAAAAATTTGTCACGTACTATAAAACCATATTTTATTGTTAATTTTACCAAAATCATTGATCCTCCTATAGAGCCAGAAACAAAGCAAATTTTACCTTATTATGGTAGTTTTGACATTATTTTTTTCTCAGTGTGTACTGATTTCAGCTTGCATTAATATTCTTTTGCTACATACAGCTCATTCATTCAATATTCTGTTCAATAGAGGTTTAAAAAATAAATTTTAATGTTTCGTAAAGATTTTGAAATGCATCTTTATTGCCAAGCGTAAGGTTAAATTCTCTTATATTGCTCCGTGTATCAATTGTAATAGCAATGAAATACCTGTGTGTATGCACACCTACAATGAATACCTTCCCCTATTTTGTCCATGCTGATAAAAAATACGTATATATTTATAATTTCAGAGAAGTTAATTGTTGAAACTAAGGACAGTCTGTAGAAATATATTTGCAAGAAAATACTTGCTGTATTGTTCGAGGCATTATATTTTTAAACTTAAAATTATTTTTTTAAATGTTCTTGCATATTTTAGTACGGATTCACTCCTTTACACATGGCTGCCCGATATGGTAGAGAAGATGTTGTAAGAATGTTACTTAATAGTGCTGGAGTTCAAGTTGATGCGGCTACAACTGTTGAGGTAAAATATATAAAATTTTCATACATTCAATAGTAAAGCAGGATCAATAATTATTTCGTCGTGTACATAAATGTTAATAAAAAGTTTAATAAAGAAACAAAATTCAATATTTTTACATGTCTTTCCTTTCACACATATAAGTTGCACAATCACGTAAACTTTGCACAGATGGAAATATTTTCTTAAAATAACTTTTAAAATTTTAAATGTTTCATTATTTAGTTTCATTTTTAAACTTTGTTTTACTGACATAATAAATAATATTTATATATTACTCGTCGAACACGACCTTTATAAATGTTTTATTCCTTAAAATTTTAAAACTCCTTCGAAATTTATAGCTTTCTTATTTTCATTCTTCATACATCATGCATTTTTATGATTTTTCTAATCTCACATCAATATGGTGGAGATAAATATATTTTTATTGCTTACTATCACATATCAAAGTATTTCTTATTTTTCCATTTGTGTGACAATGCTAAATCCTTCTTAGTAAAAAAGACGACTTGTAAGATAAACATAACTTGTTAAATAGTAGTGTATAACCAAAAAAAATATTAATAATTGGATAATTATGGGAATTATTTAGGAGGCTCATGATTGTTTGTTAACTTTCACACTCGAAAATAATTAAAATAACAAAAGCTTTTCAAATGTATTGGTTTTTATAAAATACTTGATTATCAGCATTAAATAAATTGGCATACCACAGTTATTAAGCATTATTTGTACTTTATTTTTAAAAATTTAAATGTTTTAATCTGCACAGAAATTATTTCAAATGCAGTAATTTTTGCCCAAATCGTATGTAGTCTTAACTAATTTTAAATAAATATTCAAAAGCTAAGAATTGCTGCACTGCTGTTTCTACAAACAAATGAAGATATATTGTAAATGAGGCTATGAATACAATACTAGAATTGAATCTGTATATTTGATCAGTAATAAGTATCAGCTCTGTCATAAATAGAACATAAATAACGCTGGGGAACTAAATTTTGGGGGCATTTATGTAAATACTTGATATCCCCTAATTCGAATGTGTGGATTTCAAATTTGAAATCAGTTTTGCTCTCAAAGTTACAGATTATTCTAAAAAAATTACCTTTTTGTCTATTTTTTTTTCAAAATGTACAAGTTAAAACTATTATATATAACAGGGGGTCACACAAATGCTGCTATAAACTTCTAGGGGAGGTAACGAGCATCATCATGATTAAAATTGCATAGTGAGCCATACCCGGAAAAGTCACTGTACGCTTGCAGGAGAGCTTTTCTATTATGACCTGTTCAGAAGCACACGGAAAAGCAGTTAATAATAAGCAAGGTCCCCTAGTGGCGTATGAAGGCATTTCCGGGAATGGGTTCTATGAAATTTCATTCCTAATAGTTCTCCCCTAGAAGTTTCTCGTAACATTTACGTGGCCCCCTGTTATACATAACATTTCAGTAAAAAACGGACTAAAATCGTCATTTGAAGCAAACTAGAGCTTAAGAGAGAATCCGATAGCAGATTTGAAATCAGAGATAGAAAAATATCTATGATATGCTAAACAATTTCATGCAACAGAAAACAAAAAAAAATTATTTCTCAGTGTAATTAATCAGAAAAAGTATTAATTTAATAATTTATTTAAAAATAAATAACCAAACTGCAATAGAGCGCAAGTATGAGATTAAAAAACCTAATTAATTATCTGTTAAAAAATTTAAGATATTTTTATAACAACTTATCTTTTAGTCTGCAATTGCTCTCCTAATCCCCTCTAAACAAGTTCTTCCTAAATAATTTTAAGTTATGTTCTAATAGGCAACAATGCCATTGCATCTTGCTGCCAGAGGAGGCCATTTAGCTGTTGCTGGTTTAATATTGAGTCGAATTACGGACAAATTTCACTCCGGCGACAAGAAAGGACGTACTCCATTACACATGGCAGCTGCTCATGGTCACGAAGATATAGTTCGTCTTCTGCTTGGTCAAGGAGCTGACATTAATGCAGCAGATAACGTAATCTAATTTTATCGATCTCCTTATATTTCAAATTAAGTAAGCATTAATTTCAACTCGATTTTTCTTCTTGCTTCTTTCCAGAATGGTTGGACTGCTTTACACTATGCTGCTAAGCAAGGGTATCTCGATATGATTATATTGCTTATTGACAGTGGTGCATCTTCAACTTCTGCGGCAATAGTAAGATACCAGACCAATTCTTATCTACTTATTTAATACTGATTTCAATTTTTCAATTTAATGCTTCGATAATTCTGTCATTAAAAAAACACTCAAAATAGTTTTTAATCTTTCTCAGATTGATAATTTTTAATAAAATGTATTTGCTCCTCGGAAATCGTTTTTCTAGCCTAAAGATGCAAAATTTTAAAAGTTTACGTTGTGGCCTCATTTGGAATTTGAGTATAGTTTGTCTAAAATAAGAACTCCTCCAGACATTCGTCTGAACCTGTGGTGCTGACTATGGTAACGAGGCCTGACTATTTCAAGTAGGGGTGCGGGGTCACTGTTTTGGAGTGGTTTCGGGTCGGGTCGGTGGGAGAAAGGGAATCTTTTTTCTTCGGTCTATTGTGTTAGTCCTAGGGTGAAGCTACTCTCCCTAAAATGCGCCGTTCTTGTTTCCATAGCACCAGACGGCCTCAGACTTCGTGACGGGAGGAGTTCTTAGCTTAGACAGACTATACACGACACAGCTGCCCTAGTTCTAAATTCACGAAATTTGAATTTATACTTTTCAACTTCTTATTATTCTTCTAAAATGAAAACATTTTTGGCGAATAAACACAATTCTAAACTATTTATTTTATGTAATCCAAAAGAGATACGAAATGTAATTTTCGATTAAAAATAAAATTGTTTGCAAAATTTAGATAAAATATTGTTTCAAAAATATTAAGTATTTAATAGTTTAACGAAATATTGGTGTTAGACGAAACTGAGTTTTAAAATAAATAATAACTAAACACAATAGAGAAAAAAAATGTCTTTTATCATCAATAAATTCGGCACACATATTGGATGCATATTATATTTCATAAAATCTCGTCGAAGAACAGCTTTGAAATTAACGGCAATACGAAATATAACGATAATTTTAAATGTATTTTTCTACAATATGCGGTTCAGTTCATAAGTACAGTTTCAGAAATACAGGACTGTTCTAAAAAAGAAAAGAAAAGAAGTCTGAAGATTAACTCAAAATCGGCAACTATCCTACATTTTTCAATAAACCCAACGTGACACAATGAGAACACCTATTTGAGCTTTTATTGAATTACTTCATTTGCTAATTCAGGATATAATAAAGTTGCTATGTCAAACACACGATCATATTCGAAAATACTCATCTTGTAAATGTCATAATTGGTTTGTTGAATTTAATTACTATTTTTTGTAATACACCTAACGAAGCTTGAATATTCTTAATACAAAAACAAACGGGTCTTTTTAAAAATATATCCTAAAAATGTATGCATTAAATTGATTTTGAAATTTAATACAAATTTTCATTTGTTACAGGATGGAAAGATACCATTAAGTATAGCTGCGAATGCTAATCATCTTGACGTTTTAAGGTATCTTTTCAAAAAGGAGCACAACACAATAGACTTGATGGAGGATTCATCGGTAGTTGTCAACTTTTTATTACCAAACTTCACTCTTTAGAATTTGCAATATATATATATTGTTTTAAAATTGCTTTTGGTTTCAAAAGTCTTTATTCGTTCATTTCTGAGATTATTGATTTGTTTTTATGAGAGAAATAAAAAATTGAGTAAAAAGCAAACATTTAAGGGGTGGAAATTTTAGTTTCAAATATCTGTGAAACCAGTATATTTGTTTTCTTGATCTGTCAGATGAAACTACATTTAAGTAATGAAAGAAAGTTTATATATAGAAGCTTTGCAAAAATGCTATCCTCATGCCAAGATATTTTTCATGATATATAACAGCGATTCTTGCTAGTAAAATGTTTCAAAATCAAATGGATGGATGTCGAATCGGAAAAATAACACCTTGCGAAAATGTCAATATTCTCGGCTGAATATTTTTCTCCTTACTTTAGATTATATATATATATATANACCTTTTTGTTATGTCAAGGAAATACTTTTAACCTTGGCATTACATATCCACCTATTGTTAATTTGAATTCGAAGAGTCTGTCGTCTTGACCTTGCTGAATACTTTTCGAAGAAAGAAAGAAATTTTTTCGTAAAATCACCCCATACCACCACTCAATATTACTGCGTCCCAAGAAAAAAAATGTTGCCTACGTATTAAAATGCTTCATGAAATGCTCCGAGAACATAGAAAGCAATGATTTGGAGGCTATTTTTCGAATTGAAAAATTGATAGATGAGCAATTTCGAAAGCTCTGTCGGCAGGCTACGATAGTAGAGTTTTTTAATAAACTGTAATTATATTAGTTTATACTTAAAAACATAGAGAAAGCATGGAAAATAATAAAGTTAATGAAAAGAGAAGAAGAAAAATTCTTATAATAAAATATTTTTAAAAAAATAAAAATTATTAATTTTATATATATATATACTATTATTTTTTTAAAAATTTGAAATACAACACTATTTTTTATCTGTTTCAGTTTCTAGTTGATCTTATGGTTTGTGGAAAACAGCGAGAAAATTTACCTTTATTAGAATTCGTATTCGTTTCGCCAGCTCCAATCGACACAGCAGTAAAAATGTCTCGAAGATACGAAGATTTAGCTCAAAAGGAAAAAGAAAGAGCAAGAGACTTAGAAAATATGGCAGTTTTTTGCGAAACATTGGCTTCTGATCTCTTAGCAATCGCAGCAAGTAACAACAATGCTGGAGCATTGCTACAAGCTGGAGATCATAAAAATACCGTTTTCCTTGATGTTCTAATTGAACTTGAACGAAAAGACGTTGTTGCCCATTCAGCTGTACAAAAATATCTTTCGGATGTGTGGATGGGAAATCTAAAATGGCCTGCCTGGCAAATAATTTTATTGTTTCTAGCCTTTATATTTTGTCCAATCACGTGGATGGCTTGTTCTTTGCCTCTTCATCGGCTAGCAAATATACCAATCATCAAGTTCATGGCATATCTAGTCTCCCACATTTTTCTAATTTTCTTGTTATGCTTTTCAATACTTAATCCTTATTTTCCCCTTTGGAATTCTACTCAGTTATTACCTCATCCGCATGAATGGTTACTTCTATTTTGGATTCTAGGATTCATGGTGGCTGTAAACGTAAACCCAAGAGAAAGAGGGGGGTTAGGTTGGATTAAGCTTGTTATTGTAACATTTGGTGTTATAGCAATAATGATTCACTTAACCGGGTTCTTTTTTCAAGATGATAACCGTTTAGTAGTACTATACATCCGTAACCAACTTCTTGCGGTATGTTTGCTATTAGCGTTTTTTGAATTTTTAAATTATTTAACATTCCATCATTTGTTTGGGCCATGGGCGATTATTATCAGAGATCTCATGAAAGATCTAATGAGGTTTTTAGCAATTTTAGCTATTTTTCTGACAGGTTTTTCTTTACATATTTGTGCAGTGTACCAACCAGTTTTCAATCCAGGAAACAAAACAGTTGCGATTGGTGCGGAAGTTTTCCAGTCACCTATAGGTACATTTGAAATGCTCTTTTATGCTTTGTTCGGTTTAGTAGAACCTGATTATATGCCTCCCATGCACTTGAGTCCGGCTTTTGCAAAAGTCATCATGAAAGTAGTTTTTGGAGTTTACATGATGGTAACTGTGATAGTACTTATCAATCTTTTAATAGCTATGATGTCTAACACATACCAGCGTATTCAGTCACAATCTGATAAGGAATGGAAATACGGAAGAGCAAAACTTATAAGAAGTATGAATATGACGTTGCCAACACCTCCTCCTCTTAATATCATTACTTTCATACCTACATTGATAAGCAGGTGGAAAAAAGAAAAGCAAGCAGGTAAAGAACATCTGATATTTTATTTAAAAATTTATTATGTGACTTAAATCTAGAGTTAAGGTATATTAAATCTTTTAACTTTACTAGTCTTTGTTATTGTTAACTTCTAAACATATACTATTTTATAAAACTCTAGCATGTAATTTCTAATGAATATAAAAGCATATTTAGTATAGTTCAAGAAGAAATAATCAATAAAAAATAATGACATAGTTTAACTTGATCTGCGATCTATATCAATCATCAATCTTTATGTCGAATTACCCACCATATGAACTAAATTATTGAACAATTTTTATTTTATTTTGAAATGAAGCAAATTACCTAATATTTTTAATTGAAAATTCTAGACATCGAACTGTCTCAAGTAAAATTATTTCAGTTGATAATTTTTATGAGGGATGATTGAAATTTTTCTGTTAGAGGTTCTTCAAGTGCGATAATTGAAAATATATTGTTCACAACTAGCAATAGTACCGTAAACTATAAAATTTGAGGGTTTCTTTTTCAGAAACTGTAAATTTACAGTTTACGGTGTGTAATAAATCGTATATCTTTCAATGTCTCTGAGAGTTTTTCTGCTAACTCTGAATCTTTTAAAAGAATTTTTAAAAAACTTTATAAATCCTTAAAAATTTTGATAAAACATTTTTTTAATTGATTTTTATTTGAAGCAGCAAACAGAGCAGGTCGCTCTGAACCTAAGATGGAAAAAGGAACTACAATACTTTGGTTGTTGGGGCGTGGTGCAGCGAGATCTTGGTTTAACAGAAAAATGAGAAAGCGACCAATTCAAGTATCTCCTGTTGGTAAGACAATTCAAAATTAAAAATTTAAATTTAAAGTACTGCAATATTAAAACACCTGAACTTGAGTATAGCATAGTGTTACCTTTTGCAATATTTATAATATAATTCAGTAATGCATTAAATAAACTATTATAAACTATCAGTACTATTATAAACTATTACTATTAATAAACTAAAAGCAATTTTGCAGAATTGCATAACATTCATGGTCATTGAAATTGGTATAGTTATGGTGCTTGCTATGATAAGATTTAAATATTAAATTACAATTTATTCAACTAAAATAACAATAATCATTTTTTTTCTTTGTGAGTAACTGGGTCTAATACATGTATCACGACCGTTTACTTTAGATTCTCATTTATTATGTTCTCTAGACAATATTTTAATTACAAATATTATTATCTCCTAAATATAAATAAATTATTATTACTATTTATCATAAAAATTTAATCCGTGAGTTAGTTAAGGGTATTTAGGAATCCCTGTTGTTAGAACTAACTGTGAGGATCTTAACCGAAATATTATCACCTATTTTGGAAACTTTAAGATTCTGATGATTAAAAGCTAAAAATTAAAGTGAAGGGTCAATTTTCAAATGAGAAAAACTATTGGTATCCCTGTAAACTCCGAAAGTAATCAATGTTCAGCTAAAAGTTTGCTAACGACTTGCCTCCTTCAAATTTCTGAGCCAGACAGGAGACTTGTTAGAAAATTTCTGCAGATAATTTTGTAATAAAGCTTAGACAGAGATAACAGCACAACAGTCATATATTTCGAAAACTATCACTCTCTTGTACACAAGGATAATTAGATCCTGATAGATAATTCGATAACAAAGATAATTAGATAACAGAGATCCTGTACACCTAGTAATGGCACAAGTTCAAAAAATTCACATTTCAAAAATTTAAAAGCGTCTATGAAAAGGGTCTTTGCCCTTACAGGCTAGAATGTATACTCGGCAGCAAAAGTTTAAGTTGATTTAGGCAGCGTTCCCTGCGAAGTTGTGCGTATCAACTCTAGATCGAAATCTGGAACCGATTTGGCCAATTTCAAAAATAAAAAATTAATGAAAAAGACATCTTACTATTTAGGAAATTTACTAGTTTCTGGTATACCTATTATGAAGAAGTTTGTTGATTGAAGATTTTAATGATGTATTTCCACTTGTTAAGTATTCAATTTCAGATTGATACAGGCAAGCAATAATATATTAAACATCATAAATTGCTTTAATGAAGAATTAAATATAATAAATAATTTAAAAAATATATTTTTGCAAATATTTTTCCATCAAGATAAAAACTAATCGTCCATCAAGAAATCAAAAATTCAAATATGCCATGTATACGTTAGAATAATTATCGCCAAGGAAAGTTAAAAATCTCTGCATTGGCTGATTGCCAAGGCTCTTTTTCTTAGCCTAACGCATTTAAATAAATTGGCAAAATAGATAGTGTGAGAAATAAAATAATAGAATTTTACTAAAAACAAAACATTTAGAAACCATGGAACGTTTTTCGCATTCTATGCTAATGTGTAAGGCAGACAAACATAGAGGGAAACTCTAAAAATAGATTTTATTCTGCCCTCAATTCAAGGTTGAGGCATAAAAAGATAACAGATTACGTTAATGATTTCTATTCATTGGAAAAAAGATTAAATAACGTAATCAATTAGTTTTTAACTGTTA
The DNA here is from genome assembly GCF_043381705.1 of Parasteatoda tepidariorum. NCBI lineage: Eukaryota > Metazoa > Arthropoda > Arachnida > Araneae > Theridiidae > Parasteatoda > Parasteatoda tepidariorum. The sequence continues at coordinate 49,214,118 of NC_092214.1, read as the reverse complement.
TAAAATATGTTACACATATTTTTGCATGGCACCCATCATAAATAATAACAAATAATGTTTTTAGGCCGGGATAGCCTGGTCGGTAAGGCGCTGGGCACATGTCTGAGAGTTTGTGGGTTCGAACCCTGACGGCCGAAGACTCCCTGTGTAGTAAAGTAACTGATGCACGTTAAATCTGTCGAGTAGCAAAAGTCCTCCATGTTCCCATAACAAATCAATACCTCTGGGGGTACTGGATTGGAGATCGATCGTTCTCTGATCCAGGTCAAAATTACGATCTATGGATGAATGAATGGATGTATGAATCGGTCCGCCCTATAAACGGGTGTGACGTATGGTGTGGCAGAAGTCGAATTCGTGGCCATAGATGGAGCTACTGAAAAACAAGAACAATCGCACCTCCTTTGCCTAAACAGGCATACGTCAATAGCAACAACAATGTTTTTCTAACCAAAATTAATTACTATTGATAAATTATTTTTGTTAGTTAAATATAAATTTATTTTTAGATTTCCGACATGGAGCAGGAAGCAGCCATGGTGATCTTCGCCCTATCAGCTCAGTTATTAACTGGAAGAGCATGGTTAACAAATATTTAGAAGTTAAAGGTATTGATTTAGGTACCACTCCTCAAAATGGAAGTCAAGAAGATTGACCATAGTTTAAGTGAACAAAAAGAACTTGAATGCATTTTAACCAAACTCACCTTTAATACCATTTTTCAACCCAATTTACATATCATAATCATTAATAATCAAAATGAGCTTAAAACTCAACTTATTTATCATAAACGAATATATTTTTTTTCTTGTAAAATAAGAAAAACAAGAACAAATACCTCAGATTGTGGTTGACAAAGTTACATTTATTCATATAATTCTATTTGTAGAATCCAATTGTAGTTTTCTTAAGCCTCTTTTGTAAAAATTTGATGATAAATAGATTTCTATATCTTCAAAATGTCTTTATTCACTGTAGAAATAAAAATATTTTAACCGCGTTATGCAAAGTGGAAAATAATTTAAGAGCAGTTTAAATTTCACTCATAGATAATACTAATTCACTTTAATTAATTCGTTAATCCCGTTATGCTCTATTGTTTAATATATCACCAAAGAATTCGATGAGTTATGACAAATATAAAGGAAATAAAAATGAATTGTGAAAAACTTCTGAAATGATTGCCGAATATAACCGAAAAGAAAATTAAAAGTCTAAAAATACTGAATTGTTTATAGGAAAGCTGGTAATCAATAAACTATAAGCACTTATTTATTAAAAGGCATTTGATTTAATACACCATATCCTTTTAACTAATAATTTTTAAGAATATATTTTTAATAATCGAAGAACCAGGAATAGCTGAAATTCGTTAAGAAGCTTAAATGTAGAGATGGAAACTTAATCCAATCTTTAGTTTATATTATTTGTTTAAAAACTTAACAACAAACAAATGAATAAAGAAAATGGATAAGGTTTTAAGTTAATATTTCGATATCACAATAATAGAAATATAATAATATAATTAATTAAAACAAACTCGCCTTTATAATGTAGTTAATTTAAAAATTCATACTTTTGAATCTGATTTGATAAACATGTTCAATACCAGAGCTATATTTAATTACTTTGTGGTAATTAAACAAAATCAGTTATGGTTGAAAAATAAGCAGTTTATTTTGTCACTCACAATTTATCACAAAAAGCTTTCACCGCAATTTAAATTTCAATTAATTTTAGAAAAGCACATTATTACACTAAGATCTGCTGCCACATATTAGAAACACAGCAACTTGCCTGAAATATTTGTTGCCTGCAACACAGCACCTCCAAATTTGTATCCATACTATATTGTTAAACCAAAAATAAAAATGATAAATTGAAATGAATAAAAAAATATTAACATTCGAGATATTTTTAGAGAAACACATTAGAAGACCATAAATTGGGAAAAAATTGATCATTATTCGGCCAGAAATATAAATTAAAACATTTAGCCTTTATTTAATGATAACTAAATTGCTTGTAACTTTTTTTCCTATGTTCATTCAATATTACTTGAAAATTATATTTTCTGATAAATTACACATTTACATAACATATTTCAATATTTACAATATTTTTTCATATAAAACAGTTATTTAGAGTTTGAAATAAAAAGTATATTCATATTTTGAACTTAAAAATTTGACAATATGATAGATTTTTTGTGGAATTTTAAATATCGTTTCATTTTAAAGACATCATTCGTTAAACAAATAATTAATTAAATTATCTATTCTGAGTACCATTAATGAAAAATTTATAGCAAAAGAAGTTAAAATCTCTGATAAAAAAATAAGTATAAGATTTCAACATTATACTAAAAAACGATATTCTAATAAACAAACGATTTTTTTTTCTTTCACATTAGGAATTCAGTGAAAAAACTAGACCTTTAAAAGAAAAGAATTAGTGTGGAACTCAATCATAAAAAACGGGGTTAAATTTAATCCGAAGTTTGAAGAGGAGATTGCTAGATGTACCAAGCCCTCTAAACATGGAACAAATAGACAGAAAAATAGTTAATAATTAAAGTTAACTGTCGTTATCAATGGTCTTTACTTATCAAGGCATATGATGGTCTATTTCTTATAAAGAACAAATAAAAGATAGAAATCTTACTCTTTCTCAAACATTCTATAATATTTACAATAACCTTGTAGAATTAAGCGATGGATGTTAAATAAATACTATAGAAGTAAACCTCCAACATATTTTTGTAATTACAGGTGATAGAAAAAATAAAATGCGAAACGATTTGAAATTCACACTGTATCATTCCCTTTTTTCTCCATTCTACTGCGAATTCCGTTTCAAGATTGTATAAAAATCAACATTTCATAAAAAGTACAAATAAAATAAAATGCATAAACCTTATTAAGATTCAATTTATTTCAAAAAATAAGCTCTACAATAATATCTAAAAAATATTTTTTTACAGAAATAAACTCTGAAATGAACACATTTTACTTAACGTAGTATTTTGAAGGTACAAACGGCATCTTTGCCACTGTACCTTCGACTTCTTTCTTATGAATTAAAAACTTAATCTTATTTCCTATCTTAGAGAAGGCAGAATCAACATATCCCATTGATATGTTTTTCTTCAAACAAGGCGATGGGCATCCGCTAGTAATTGTTCCTATCACATCGCCTTCCAAGTTCATAATTTTTGTAGAAGCTAAAAAAAAAATAATTTATTTAGGTAATGTTAAATTGTTAAATCATACTTAACACTTTCATTATATTTATTAAAACAGTCAGTTTTGACGCATTTATGATCTCTCATACAAGGTATTTTCTAATCATCACTTTTAATATTTATTTTTAGAGTTCCTACCAAATATAAAGAAAGTTATTGGTACCAACATACTTAATTCATACACAATCATTAAAATTCAAAAATTAATATTTAAGTGATTGAAAAAACAAAATGTTATACAAATTCTAACGAATCAGTATTGTGATTAATCACAGCTCAGGTGGGTTAAAATCATCTTTTTTGTAAGCTTAAAGAGGTGTCCTTGAAATTATTTGGATCATTTAATTTAAATTAAACTAACCCTAATATAAAATAGTGATATCCTGTTATTAAATTACCATTTACGAACTCTTGTGTGAAAGTAATAATGATAAAAGAATGTAATAATAACAATAATTACGAAATACTTTTCATAATTAAATGCAGTATAAAAAGCATTCTTAATGTTAAATTAATCATATATTTTTGAATATATATAACTATGCTATAAGAACTGAAATTACATAAGTTCTACTGTTAAGGTACTATAAAAATAACTTATAATTTGATATAGATTTGAAAACTTTCCATTTTTAAAACACCGTTAGTTATTATAACAACTACATAAATATAACTATTGCAAAAATGAAAAGAATGAAAATTAAAATAAGGTCCATAATAAATGCATAAAAATTATCCAAAAATTATTCCTCTTCCTAAATGTATCCGTAGATTATAAAATAATTATTAATACTTCATAACATAATCTGTAATTATCTTATAAGACATTAATTAGTATTTGATATTTGAAACAAGTTTTTTTAAGTTTAGAAATATAGCTTATTAAATTATATATATAGTCAAAAAAATATGCAGATACACTAGAATATTGGTACACTACACTGCCTAAAGAGATTAGAAATACACTGTTATGCATAGTAGTTCACTCAGTATGAAATATAGAAGCACATAATAAATTAATCTTTAAATCATTACAATTGGTTACAAAAATTAACCACTCACTGCTTTAAAAAGAAGTATCGATTCACTACACTATTAGCAAATACGTAGAGCATTACAAAGTAGAAACCACTGCAAATACTAAATGGTAACACTAAATCACTAATATCTCAATTTAAATTTCACTGCATATATCTGAGTCAGTGTTTCTCAAACAATTCCAAGGCACATTTGTGACTTGTGATTACCCTTCATGTTTATTTTTAAAATTATGTAATACTTAGCATTGAAGTTTAAATACTTAGAAATGTTAAAATCAAATACAAGTTTTGGCATAACGTTTTACTTAAAAATTTTGAATAACTATTTAATGTCTCTTTGCGAATTGTTTACAATATTTTGTTCTTATAAATAAGCTTAAAAACATTAATAACTTTTTATTTTTATTGGAATTTCCATTATTATTTCTATTAAAACAGATTAATTTTTACAATTGTATGGAAATTGATGAGTTATAATAAAAATGAAAGCATTTTAATTATCAAACGATCGCATGTTGCTGAAACATTATACATACTAATGTGCACTGCAACTAAAGAATATTTTGAGAAACACTGAAAAAAGACAATTACAGAGTGTTCCGTTAAAATCACCCTCAATATGTTTGATCAGAATCCTTATCAAAAATGAAAAAAGAAATGGCATACACACAAATTAGCGTTTAACTGAGGAAGCAACAAAAATGCTATTAAAATCAGTCCAATTACATTAGAGAAGGATGTAATAAGTATCAAAACAGGCTTAATTACAGGTTGAAAGTTTAAAGTGTTACTAATACTCAACTTTCAATTCTTTCCCTTATAAAGCCCTATGAGTAAATTTGTTATTTTCCTTTTTGATAAGGATTCCAAAAATACACGTTAAGGGAGGTTTTTGATGGAAAACTCTGTATATTTATTTGTGAGACCTGGAAAATGCAGGATGTCTTATAAATAAAAAAGATATTTACAAACTTTGAGAAGGAAAAAAAGAGGAAATAAACCCTTTTTGGAATAGGACATGTAGTCTCAAAAGTACTGATCACAAGCGCTACGTGACAATGAATTTAGTAAATCCACAGCATTAGATAAAGTAGGCTTCCTCAGATTTATTTTGGTTTTTATGTTTTGTATATCTTGGTAATTTATTTATTCTAATACTCAAAATTTTAATGAAATACATAAAATAATTCTCAAAGTATAATACATAGTTTAAGTAATGAAATAATTCTCAAAGCATAATAGCATAAAGTAATGAAAAAATTAGTAGGATAAAAATTCGAATTCTTAAATTCGTAAATCCCGGAAACTAAATGGGCAATTTATTTCAAATTTTGATTTTCAGCATTAAATTGTAATGCAAAACAATTTTTTTAAAAATCTGACACTTTACCTAATTATCTTTTCTTTTGCTAAAGTCATTAATTCAAAGTCCTCTTTACAAATTGCGCTTTTAGTGTTTGTGATTCCATGTTCTAGTGCAAAAAGCATTTGTTTCATCATGTTCTATTACTCCATCAAGTTTACCTCTATTTACGAGACATCCCGCATGTTATTATTTCAAAATATAGGATTAGTCACATAAAATTAATTTTTAAGTTTTTTTTTTAATTCGGTGATTTGTTCTAGAAATGTATTTATAAATAATTATTTCTAGAAATCACTGAGAAAAAAATCTTAAGTAACTGTTTTTAGTTCTTTTTTTCTGTAATTGTCACCCAAATACATGTGACACTTCCTATATTTCAATCAAGTGTTTATCACAGCATTCACAAACGTAGATTAAAGCATGATTCACGTGAATTTCAAAGTATCTTGTGATTGTGCTTGAAGAAAATAGCTAGACTGCATTATTGCATCTACAAAATGCCTGCCTGCAAGCAAATTAAGGTAAGAACACTATGCATTATTTGATTACATTTTGTTATAAATTTTATGATGGATTTTTACTGAAATCATTACAATCCTTTTTATCTTTATATCATTATTTATATACTCTTATATTTTAGACCTAATAAAAAAAAACTAATTTTATGATTTGGAAAAAGGCTATTTAATAGGTGTAAAACGGTTCAGCTTTTATAAGAACGGATAATCAAACTCAAACTTCAAAACGCGGAAAATATCTGACTTTACATGGAATCATAAAAATATGTTATTTCATAGAAGCAATGATATGCCATAAATATAAAAATGCAAATTACAATATTTTAAGTCTTACATGAAGCTATTAAAATAACTGATAAGTTGTTAAAGAATAAGTTTTAAAATTCAATAACTTATAATTTTAAAAGAAACACATTTTTGTCACGATTAAAAGCTCACCTCTAGGACATGGACCTACTGATAAGAAACCTACTCGTTTCTTCTTTGGTTTTTCTTTCAACTGTTTCAATATAATTGAATCTCCAGGAAATCCTCCTGTTTCTCTTCTTCTTTTGCCTAAAATATGCAACATTTACTACGCTCTTTATCGATAATATAAAACTTTCATTAGCCTTTTTTAAATTTTCAAAACTTTCCTAAATTAAACCAATCTACCCCGTATTTTAACTCTCATTCAGATTTAGTGTTTTACTTTGTGTTTCGTTAAAAGGTTCAGTGATAAAAGTTTGAAAGTCTGTTTCTGACACATTTTCAGTCTCTGAACTCAAATTCTAGCGCAATAATTTAGTTACACAAGAAAATCCCCAAGTGCAGCGTCCTAAAATAACTCACCCAAATGCAATTTTTTAAGGTTACACAAAATGCTTTATATATTTCTATTTCTTGATAAGTATAATTATTATTTTTCATGAATATTGCTCTCAAATTACGAGAGATATTCCGTTAGTGCACAGAAAAGACTCAAAAGCTTCAAGTTACTTTCTGTACAGAAAAATAAATATAATAAAATAGATTAATATATTTTTACACGCCCACTACGCATATTTGATAGTCAGTTTTCCTAATTCCATTTTTTTCAATTTTTTTTTACATTAAAACCTCATTTAAAAACTGTGCTGCTTTTAATTTTAGACTGCACCGGATCAAATTACGAAATAAAGTATATAGATTTGGGTGCATAAAATCCATTTTTACCGTAAAATATCATACCGTAATTTTCACATAAATATTTATTTAGTCTGAGTGATTCAGCCATTTTACTGTAATTATTTCTGAAAAAATTACGGGATATCAGATTTTCTTGTACCGTAAAACGTTCCGGTAAAAATGAATTTTATGGTAAGGAGTACCGGCGCCCTGAGTGCAGGTGCTTTTGCCGTAATTTGAATCGGAATTTGATCCGGAATTTTTTACAGTATGTGTAATGACACACGATGACAGAATGCTACATCAAACGAATATTATAAATTATTTATTATTACACATTTCACTCTTTTTCTTTCTCTCTCTCTCTCTTTTTCTCTTATCTCTCTCTTTCTCTTCTCTCTCTCTCTCTATTTCTCTTTCTTTCCTTCTCTTCTCTCTCACTCTCTCTCTCTCCCTCTCTCTCTCTCTTTCTCTACTCTCTCCTTATCTCTGCTACTCATTTTCTCTCTCTCCCTCTCATCTAACACTTTCTTGCTAAAATCAAATTTTTAATGGAATCTTTTCTGAATCAGCTTTTTCATTTTGATCACTTTCACTTTTTTCTTCTCTTAACTTCACCCACATTATATTAAGAACACCAATAATGTGAATTTTATATGGTTTTTTACATTATTTAATTCATTCTAATATAGGCACACCTGAACTTCTACTTTGAATGAAATGATTCCCTGGATGATGCTCATCTTTCAAGAAAATAAAAACAGTATCAAAGAAAGCTTTAAAAAAATTGTTCCTACTCATTTGCTAGTTGTTGAAGGAAAATCCATCGTTTTACACTTCTTGGAATGGTTTTCATGGATTCTACACAAACTCTCATACAGGCTTTATTTTGTTATTGACATTTCCTAAAACTTACCATTTCTTAGTTTTAATTGTTTTTTTATAGTGTTGCTAACATGATCAAATGAACAACAAGCAGCACAATTTTTTTTTAAATTTTTATATAAGACTAGTCTAATTTACTCATCGTCGAGAATTGAATTTTTATAATACAATGCTATGGTTTATATCTGATGCTTTATACTTCTTACAGTTAAAGACATATTTATCTCCAGAGTCATCTTATACGTAATGTACAGATAAAAATATTTGTTGATATTACTTATATTTTGTAGTTGTTATTTTACTCATTAAAATAATTTTGAAAAATAAGAAGTCTCAATTTCAGTACATTTTTCTTCTAGGTATTTGATTTCACAGCAGCTCAATCCACTTATTCAAATTATTTTCTTCTTCGATTTATTAAAAAATTTATAAATTATGTAGATAGTCATGTCTCATTATAATCAATATCTATTATAAGGCACATAGAGAAAGTGAAACATCTTCATATAGTATGTAATAGCTAGACAGGAGTATAGGAATTGATATGATTTTTTTAAAGTAGGATGAAATTTTTTTTCTTTAATTTTATGCAATGACATGATTTAATTTTGGATAAAAAATATCTAATTTTTTTTGTCACCTTTCAAACTTTTTACAAAGGCTAATTTAAAAACAATAAGTTTAAAAAATAAAATAAATGAAGTAACGAAAAGTATAGAGAATTTCTTTTTTTTACTAAAATCGGTTTATTTCACTTTCGATTTAACAAAACAAAATTTGTTTCGCATATTTATCTATTTTTCTGAAATATCCAAATTAAGTTTTTTTCTGTGAAAATTAAAAAATAAAAACATATATTTTCATCAGAACATGAAATTTGGTAAAAAAAATCTTTTCTATTTGAATACTTTTTAATTTACTCAACAACTAGATTATTTTTGACAAACGGAAACTGTTTTAAAACCATCATGAACCATTAAGAAACAGTGAGAATAGCAAATTCAAATGGCTGCATGAGCAAAGTTTTGTCTCTTTCATCAAAGTCATTAAAATATATTAATCTGACTTTAAAACCAAAGCCTAATTTAAAGCTACATATGCTTTTTTCTGAAAAAAAAGTAAAATACCAATTGTCCATGCTAAGCCAGCTTCAATCGGAGTTGTCTCATCTGTTATATCATTCCCATACAGACACAATCCAGCCTCCAAACGAAGGGTGTCCCGAGCACCCAAACCTGCTAACATCACTTCATCCTTCTTTGAATTCAATAAATTCTTCAAAATAAGTTCACTTTGAGCAGCAGGTATTGATATCTGTAAAATATAGAAAACAGAACTCAATTTTCTAGCAATATTTAGAAATTTTATAAAACTTATCTTTTATTTAAATTAATTTGAGTAATCTCTCTATACAGAGAAAAATCCTGGTAAAATTAACGGACTCTATAGTAATAACTTTTATTGTTAAAAAATACATATGTAAACTGCTGTTTGTAGAAAATGCAACACCATGANAATATAGAAAACAGAACTCAATTTTCTAGCAATATTTAGAAATTTTATAAAACTTATCTTTTATTTAAATTAATTTGAGTAATCTCTCTATACAGAGAAAAATCCTGGTAAAATTAACGGACTCTATAGTAATAACTTTTACTGTTAAAAAATACATATGTATAATTTTGGTTAAAAAAAACCGTATGGTATTTAAACCATTCATTTGGTAATTTTTCTGTTCATATAATAACGGTTTACCGGAAATTCTGTTTTTCGAAATATAGTTATTATTACGACACAATTTAGTAAAAAAATATAAAATTTAAGAGTAATTCAACCGAATAAAATAGTTTTTTGCCATGCTCTAAGGCATAATTCGCGATCGTAACACTCGAATACGCCATCTGGGGAGAGACCGGTTTCATGCCTTTGGCCCTTCTCCCTTCCCTCTCCTCCTCTTTTCAGTTGTATAGGAATGTACTACGATATTTTCCCCTTTCTTAATATTTTTCCTTTTTATTTAATAAAAATATTTTTTAAAATTTCCGTGATACTTTTCTTTAGAACTATGTTTAATGCAGTTTTCAGTTCCATATAGTTTTTCAAGTTAAAAGATTTTAATCTATATGAAAATCAAGAGAGAAACTAACGTACTTCCTTCCTCTATGACTTTCCACACGCTAATGGGGAAAGCATGTGAAGTGTTGCCATAGGAAAAGAGTTCTGCTCTACGCCACCTGCAGCCCATTTCGATCACCAATGCTAAAATTACCAATTTTTACCATATTTACCAAATTTTGTCATATACAGGGTAGTTCAAAATGAATATAAAGATTGCAAACAGCTATAATTATTTAATGAAAAAAAATTTATCGATATGATTAACATAGAATTTAGGTGGAACTTCTTTACGATTTCAAAATTTCTTTGCGTAAGGCGCAGGCGCAGTGAAGAGGAGTACTGCACATGCGCGAGTTCATTAGTGAAAATGGCGAGTCCCGTGCAGAAAGCATTCTTCGTGTTAGAATTTAGCTATTGGTATTCTGTTATCATACTGCAGAGAAAATTTCGTCAGCGTTACTATGCAAATTGGAACAACGTGCGCAGATGGCATAGAATGTTTAAAGAAACAGGATGTTTATGCAAAGGGAAAAGTAGTGGAAGGTCACGTGTTTCAGAGGAAAACGTTGAAAGACTTTGCCGCACGTATGAACGAAGCCCACGAAAATCGACGGACGAAAGCAGTAGGGAGTTACAAATGCCACAACCAACGGTATGGCGTGTTCTCAGACAGAAGCTGCAACTGAAACCGTACAGAATTCAACTTGTGCAGTTATTGAAACAGGAAGACTACGGCAAACGTATGAATTACGCTACGTTTATGCAGAAAAGCATGGAAGATGAAAAAAATGGCTGATTGTCTCATTTTTAACAAAGTGGTAAGGTTAACCGGCACAGCAGTCGAATATGAGGTACGGAGAAATCACAGTAAAAAATATCAGTTATGAACTATGTAATTAATAGTTCACGTTTTTGTTCATTATATTTTTGTGCCTTCAATTCCACAAACTTACTTCGACTCCGTCTTCACCTCTGTAATTGAATATGAACGTGACTCAGCGAAAGTTAATGTGTTCTGCGCGATCTCATCACGTAAATTATACGGTCCTTTTTCTTCTGTGAGCGACACTCTTTGTTAAATGTTTATCTTGACATGCTTGAGGTATTATTAATGCCACATCTAGATACTGATTCTACGGATTACTTCTTGCAGCAAAATGGAGCACCCTCACACTGGGGTTCGATGATTCGCACATTTTTAAATCAATATCTTCCAAACTCTTGGATCAGTCGAAGTGAAGATGCCGACGATATCTTCTGCTCTTGGCCACCAAAATCTCCGGACTTGACACCCTGTGATTACTATTCATGGGGTTATGTGAAAGACAGTGCTTCCCATCCCCCAAACAATTAAAGAACGCATTTGTAATGCGCTTGCGTCGGAGACTGCACAAATCCTTCAGAATGTATGGGTGAAATAGACTACAGCCTAGATGTTGTCAGTGTGGCCAAGGGAAGTCACATGGAAAATCTGTGATGCATGTATACAAAATTTTAAAGTTCCTTCTAGATTCTGTGTAAATTTTATTGATAAATTCTTTATCTATAAATAGTTATAGCCGTTTGTAATCGCTATATTCATTTTGAATTACCCTCTATTGTAAAACAATATTTTATTGTTAATCCTTCCAAAATCAATACCAAAGCGCTTCGGTAAAAATTACCGAGCTTTTTGTTTTTCCCACAGAGCCTACAGTAAATTTTACATCATCTTGGTATTTTTGGCCATGCTTTTTTTCTCAGAGTAAAGTTTCATTATAGGTTTAGTAGAACAGAATTTTGTACAATTCCTTTGCTTTTACTGGCTGCGTCAAAAATTATGGGAAATAAATTAAAGGCGTCTTGCCAGGAAAAAGTTTTACACTGTCAACTACACATTTATATAGCATTTTGATCTGCAAACTAAGGTAAAGGATTTCAGATTTAGGAAACACGTAAATGTGATAGTTGTTTTTGTAAAGATATCTGTTCTAAAGCAATAAAAGTTTCGATTGAGTTCTCCAAACTCTGTACTAAATTGCACAGGATTTAAATTAACTATAGAAAGAAAAGTACGACAAATCCACACCAAATATTTTTTTTCAAGTTCTATATCACTTACGAAACTTGCAAAGCCTCATTGAAACTATCTTTTTAAAAATTCCTATAAACAACATCTGCTGTCATTTTTGTCAACAAAAAAAAAATTCATATCTAAATTAATGAGTTGTCGCAATTTTTAACTAATTTTCAACAAGCAAATTTTTTTTATAATTAAAATATCAGTTATGAACTATATAATTAATAGTTAAAGTTTTTGTTCATTATATTTTAATGCCTGCAATTCTACAAACTTACTTCTACTCCGTCTTCACCTGTATAGCCACAACGTGTTATACGACAATCATCCACACCACATATTGTGGTTTTTGTTGTAGTCATAAAAGTCAAATTGTTCAAGTCATGCTCTACAAACTCTTGAAGAATTTTTGCAGTGCCAGGACCTATGGGACAAAATAATTTATATTCAAAGCAATCCAGATTATTTATTTATTTATTTTCAAATGCATAAGATCGACCTTAAAAAGTTAAACAAAATACGAAAAAATAGCACCTTCCTGAAAATTAATGGCTCGATAAACTCGAACTTGGTGTTTCTACGTTTTTAAAAATAAAGGTGCACGTTGTATTATAATATGATGCAAATTTGATTAAACACTAAAGAATCTGGAATCCTTTTAACTTGCAGCGAAACTTGGTTTAACGTAAGACTGTTGGCGAAATTTTTGGTCGATAATTATGGTTTATGCTATTTATATTAGGTTTTTACTTTGAACCATTTTTCTGAAAATGCTTTTTGAAGTTTCAAAAATAAAAAAACTTTTTCGCTACTTATGACGGCTTCAACTATTCTGTCCAAAAGCACTGTAGCGTAGCGCTGTACTGTATTTTCAAGCGTAGCACTGTATTTTCAAAGCACTGTAGCGTTTACCAATTTTATTATATGGCTTCCGATGAAACGTAAAGCTAAAATTCATACTTAATTTACCGTCAGATTATGTTGGCAAAATTTTTACCATCCTAATATATAATTCAACTTTTTACGCATTTGTACACTCACAAATATTTTCATTTAAGCTTACCTTATAATAGTAGATTTTAATATCTCAATGTGAAATTTTGAAGAAATTATCCTAGCATATTTTGCCACCTAATTACGTATTTTCATTAAAACTTGAAATGGTAAACTATGGATGGATTCAAAAATTGACTAACTTGTCGTGAGAATTTAATGCAAAAAGCATTAATATGTTCTGAGTTACTTGCAAGATTTAGTAGATTATTACACATGCAGAAGACACACAGCCAACTAAAAATATCAAGCAGTCCATACAAGAGATAATCCTGAAATATTGTTCTATTTATATAGCTATTAAAATTTATTTCGAAAACAATTNATAAATCGCTACGTTTCTGCATTGCGCCAACGACTGAAATGCTTTTCGATGCCCTAGGACATCCAATATATATACTACACTGTAATGTGCTGCCACATGCACTCTGTGATTGATTATTTCACGTTGACGTCGAAAGTAGGTGGTGGTCACATTAATGTGACTGGACTGTGTATTTAGTACTTGTTATTCCCATAGCTATAGAAAATAATAAGCAAGACTGCTTTAAAAATCTTAAACTTATTATTATAATAAGCATTCTTCATACTTCCTTATTTTAACTAACTAATATTGTGAAGACGACCTTAATATTAAATCCGACAAATAAAGACGCTTTGATGTTAAAAATTCCACCTTTAAATTAACTGAGTCAGGCAATTATTCTTCGAGTTTAGACATTTGAGCTTCTAAAATGTAAGACTTAATATGTTTCATTTTTGACATGAGTCGTAAATGGCGAAGACTAGAGAACACATGGGGATTTCAAACTCAATATTTTGCATGAAATTTAAAATTTAAATGTATCCATAGAAAATATAACTACTGATATGGTTGAAAAAGAGAAAGAGATAAAAGAACATTCAGCAAAATATGTTTATATTGCAACAAAACAGGTGATTTTAGTGCAATAAATGAAATGGTATAAAGTTTAATTATTTTCAATATATAAAAGAACATAATTAGCTTAGTTTTTAAAAAAAAATACTTCAATATTTCAAAATAAAATGTACAAAATCTTTATAGGCTGTTACATAACTACCACGCTTAATATATATTTTTAAGATCTTTGTAAAAAATGGAGTTATAAAATTATGCATATTAGGAGTATCTAATGAATATGTAAGAGAGAAAAAATAAAATCGCTTCCAAATTATAAAAAATCCTTTTTGGGTTAAAAAAAAACAAGGATGGTATTGAAATCCCTAAAATTCCAGTTTGAAGTAGCGCTCAAAAGTTTATTTAAGTATATTTAATTTTCATATAAATTACAATATACTTAAAGATTATTAAATTATACTTAAAGATTATTAAATTATACTTAAAGATTTTTAGATAATCAATTTTTATATGAAAATAAAGGTGCATTTAAATACTGTGCTGTATTGGAGCATAAGGATGTTTTGAAAGAAAAATATATTTAAGTTCATTTTTTATTGTAATCAAACTAAATAAAAACCAAATAATGAAGTATATACGGAGATTTTTGTAGGCCACAGTATATAAGAATAAAATGCAATAATTTTTTGCTAGGAATTGCTTTTAAGTTGCATATGGATTGATTATTTTAAACCCTTCTTTGCCTTTATTGACGTCATTAATAGTTTCATTTTCTTCATTCCTTTACAAAAATTATAAAGATATATCAAAAATGGTAACTGCGTAACGCTTTATACGTATGAAGATTTTTTTTAATAAGTAAGCCAAACAAAAAATAGACTACTCACCTTGTATGGCTAAAAGTACTTTATCTTTTATTACTTCAAGTTCAATATCAGCACCATTTCTCTTGAATTCCTCCTTACGTTTCTGAAAAAAACGTTTAAAATATGAAAATAAGCTGTCTGTTAGGTAATTCAATAACAAATACATGTATTCTCAAAGATGCAAGATGCAGCCAATAATTTTCAATACTTATCGAATTTATTACCTCAAAGTATAATGTGAATTACATATCCATTTAATGTGCTTTTTTTAAGAGAACTGGTTTAATGTGCTTTAAAGTAACTAGGTTTAACTTGATGAAGTGTACATTTGCACTTGGCTTCAAAAGTTTTAGAAACAATTTTTGATGTCCTCTTTGAAAATGCTCGTCAGTATTGACCTTCTGAATGTTTTCTACATTCTTAAACCTTGATCTCTTTCGAAATATTTTTTCAGTTTTGGATAGAAAAAGTACGAAAGAGATTTATCTGAAAAGTTTGGTAAATGGTTTATCGTTAATACCTCCGAAACCAAAATTTTGTTAAAGAAACGAGGTTTAAGGATGTTGAAGTCATTAAGAAAAATTCAGAGATAGAATTAAAAACCATTCTATAAGAAGGCTTTATAAATTTTTTCAGAAACTTTTAAAACCAAGTTCTGACTGAGAGAGATATAAGGTCAAAACTTCCAGAATATGGTAAAATTTACCGTTTTTTTAACTTTATGGGAACACCAAAAACCTCGAAAATTTTTACCAGAGCACCTTGGTAGTGATTTTTGTAAAATTAGCAATAAAATTTTGTTTTATAATCTGTGAAGAAAATTTTATAAATGAGGCGAAATTTTTTAATTTTATCATGATAAATTAGAGAATGGTTCAAGAGCCATTTATTTGGCTAAATTAACTTTTCGGTTTTATATTTTCTACTAAATGTGTTCTAATAAGAACTATAATTTTTAAAACCAAAATTTCCGGTAAATCGTTACCATGTGAACGTAAAAATTACCAAAGGAATGGTTTAAATACCATTCCAGATATACTACAGATTAAAGAACGCTACTCTTACCAGAATTTTTTCTCTGTTAAGAAGCAACTGAAGATTATACTACGACTAACATCCTGAAGACTACTAACTGAAGACTACTTCGAAATTCTTAATGAGATAACCCAGGATCGAATACCACTGATGGCTGGTTGACACCAATTCTGATGTCGGCTCACACAAGCCACAGATCATGGTCAGATCTGATCATGGGTCAAAATACCCTTGCGGCCGGGTTAAATGTGTATTGTTTTCATGGTTCTTTTCTCCATGTAAAGCAAATTCAGATAAATTCTATCAAAAAGTTCTCACCAAAGTCTCATAATCTTTGATTCCGAAGTTTCTTTGTCCTCTGAGTTTGGTTCAAAATTATGAGACTACGGAGTTGAGCACTGAAAGTCGTTAACTCAAAATTTGATCGGCTGTTCAACGCCGGTTATAAAAAATATATCAAATAAGACACATTATGTTCTACGTTAGAGGCACATTAAATGTAATTCACGCTATATTTTCAGGCCATAGCCCTGGAAATAAAAGTCGCACCTTTTTTATGAAGCTGCAGAAAAATTATTTCAATTTAATAGCGCGTCACCTCTGAAGTACAGTAAACATCATTCCACTTGGGGTTCATAGTTACAAAAGAGCAAAAATTACGTTATTTAAAATATATGCAATGTATAAAAAATTTTAAAAATCCCGAAAACTTTTAAATTTATTAATAGAAATCAGATGTTCAACTCAAACAATTTCTAAAAAGCTTTCCTTTGAAATTTTGAATGCCACAACAATGCGCAGAGTAAAAATTGTTGCACCCTGAATAATTTTAAATTTAATATCTTGAATAACATGTACTGAGATACAATAATACTTGTTTGAGAGTTGATCTCAACACACTAATTAGTAGTACTGACAGTAATTTCAGTACTTAAAAAAAAAAAATAGAAATAAAAAAATAAAAATAAAAACCTATTTTTTAACAAGAAACATAATTTTTGTCCCACTATGATTTTTGTTTTCAAATTGTGAAGGGCTGACGCAGTCTTAATGTTACTTTCATTGTTTGAGCATTACTCCATATCTCTGAAACTAATTGCGCAAATCAAAGTATCTTTGCAATCATTCATACATCTTGTTTTTACTAAAATATAAGGTGCGTTATTACTAGGATAAACACAAAATAAGTATTTTTATAATTATTTACTATTTTTAATTTAATATTTAAATATTAAACTAAAATATAAGGTGCGAAAATTTTTATATCCTCCATACAATTTCGAAAGAGGAAATCTAAAATGTGAAACAAATCGATCAAATATTTCCTGAGCAGTAAATTTCATATGAAAAAATCGCATAATTAAATTTTGGTTTCTTGGAAAGGATTTAATCGATATTGTTGCTTTTTTGGATTGATTACTTTCGGTTCCTATAACCATGGAGATTTCATTGAAACCCGACAATTAGATCAATTATTTATTTAATTTTTCTAGGCTCACACCTCATCAAATGTGAAAATNTAGAACAAAAGATTGCAAGTTTACCTTCAATATCCGATACAACAAGACTTTCAATAAACTTCATTTTATCTTTTCCAGAAATTTTAGACTGCAACATATGTGTTACATCAAATATGCTTACATGTTCTCTCGTATGTTTATGCGATGCAGTAAGAGTAAAGTCACTATATTGCAATGGCATAAGAAATCCGGCAAAATCAACAAATCGAGCATTTTTCTCAGCATGAAAATTATGAAGATTTACAAGAAATCATGTATTTACAAGAATCAACCTATCAAAAAAACAAGTATTATTTTAACACTTGTGTTTTTGGCCTGTTTTATTTAATGCAAATTTTCAAATAAATGTTATTAATGCGCGCACCCGATTGGAAAAAATTCCCGGTATAAAAAAATTATACCGGCTTATGAAATACCGGTTCCGGTATAATACTGGATCCGGTATTATACCGGACGCAGTATCATACCGGAACTGGTGTTTCTTACGCCAGTATAAAATTGATCCCGGTATGATACCGGAGCATGTATCATACCGGAACCGGTGTTTCATAAGCCGGTGTAAAATTGAGCCCGGTATGATACCGGACCCAGTATCATACCGGATCCGGTGTTTCATAAACCGGTATAAAATTTATTTCAGTATGATACCGGACCCAGTATGATACCGGAACCGGTGTTTCACAAACCGGTATTGAATTGATTCCAGTATGATACCGGACTCAGTATCATACCAGTACTGTTTTTTCATTAGCCGGTATCATACTAGAGTCAGGATATACTGGTACTTGTGTACTGCATTAATGCAAAAGTTAGTATTATTTAATGCAAAAATAATTTATGTATGCTGTAATTGGTGAATCAATAGTCCGGGAGTTAACTGAAATATATATACATATAAAAAAAAAGAACATTATTCTACAATGCCTAACCTAAGGTTTCCTCTTGTGAATAAAAAGTATTTTTTACAGTTTTTTAACTAGAGATTACTAACAGCATTACATTATGAGACTCTTACCTACATTCATATGAGATAAATCCTTATCAATGCATCCAGCATTTGAAACCACGTAAAGATAATCCTCATCAGTCTTCGTCACAATCAAGTCATCGATTATACCACCTTTGTCGTTTGTAAATACTGTTAATGTGCCTTGGTTCACATTTAAACCTGAAAAAAGTTTAAATACTTTTTATTACTTCCGAAGACTTTCCTGAACAAAATTAATAGTAATCAATTTTTACAAGCAAATAAAAACTTTTTATGACTTTCTACACGAGTTACTTAATTCTCATAAAACTAACATGCATTGAAATCGTCAATTGCGTTGAAAAAAAGTATTTATGTGCAACGCTTATACTTATTTTAATGATTTATATCCTGAACAAAAATCATTGTAACATTGCTAATTGTAGTATTATAAAATTTTGCTTTTAAAACTTTTTTTGCAAGTAAATTAATTTTCGATAATGCTATACTTATTAAAATTATCAATTTTCATGCTTAAAATATTTAATTATTTGGCTACTCACAGATCAAATCATTTCTCTTTTTTCATTTAAATTACACCTCTTTTAGTGTAATGTAATTATTCTATTAAACTTTTTGACAATATTAGCATTTCTTAATATTTTTTTCAGAATACGCCACAATCCGTCCAAGCGACTACATATTTTATCATTGAGAAAATATAATGTGTGAAAATTTCAAAACTTACGGCTTTCAAACAGTTGATCTTATAAATTATACATGTTAATTCTTTTTCATACTTTTAAGAAGTTTCAAAGACATTTAGTTTCATTCAGGCAACGAAAAGCTACATGGACTTCTCCGCTGGTCAAAAATAGCATGTCGTTTGTAAAGTTAATGGTAATAATTCTTTTAACTGAGTATTTGCAAAGAATATTGAGAAAATTTTATTTTAAATGAAAAATGAATTTTCAAGCAAACTTTGTCAAAAACTGCATACTACATTAATCAAAATGTTACTTATTAAATAATTATTATGATGAATTCCTGCCTCGATGTGCAGTAAGAAAAAAAGTATGGTCTAAACTAAAAGAGTTGTAATTTAAAATTTAAAAAAAAAAAAAAAAAGAGAGAGAGATGGAAATGATTTAGTTTGTTAATAACCAAATGTGGTAAATTTTACCGTATTTCTGGCTCAATGGAATCACCAAAAAGCACAGAAATTTTTATCGAAGCTGTGGTTTTGGTAAAACTAACAATAAAATGTGGTTTAATAATGTGTGTTAAAATTTGTTAAATGTGGTAAAATATCATAATTTTATCATGGCATAAAAATAATTTCTTCGGTTAAAATTACTTTTAAGCTGTGAGTTTTTTACTATAAATGTGTGATATAAAAAATTATTATTTTGAAAACCAGAATTTCCGGTAAACCGCTAGCATATGAAAAAAATTAACAAATGAATTGTCTAAATACCATATATTTTGGCTCTTTGACCAGAATTATAGGGCTTTTTTTCTAATCAGAAATGTGATTACCATACAGTACGGAAATTTTTTCCGTTATTTTCTCTCCATGTTTAAAATAAGCATACTTAATGGGGGTTTTTTTTTTAAATTTCAATTTAGCATAATTTGATATTATATTTTGAAAAACTATTTGAAAAGTTTTGAAATCAGAACTTTCCAATTTTGACAAATTGTTGATAGATTGACTTCCTTGAAAATACAGCTTATACCTTACGATTTTGACTAATTTTTTCTAAAAAAAAATTATAATTTATCGACTTTTATTGAAATATAAATGTCTAGTTGTCCAAAAGGATCCAAATTGAAATTACTACTGAATATTCAAATTTTATTGTTGTGTCGTAATACGATACTAAATTTAATTATATTAACCTTCAAATAAAACTCTTTTAAACTGGAGTACACGATATCATGATTTAATTTGAATAGCAACATGATTCAACTCCTTATAACGGTTACAGTAAGTTTACATGATATTATGGTTCAACGTTAATCCAATTTTTCAAAAAGTGCAGAAACACTTTAAAAACTTAAAATTTTGCAATTTTTTTACTGTCTAAAATGATGCAAAACAATTTACTTAAGTTATTTTTCTTTAAAAAATTCAAAGTTCACAAAAGAAAAGCATAAAATGTGTTTTGGTATAATTAAAAAAATTTTGACGCATTCTCAAATTTTTTACCTTTCAAAACAACTCCTTGTTAAAAAATTATATTTCAGAATTTTTTGTTCATAGTGTTGATATTAAGAAACAAACATAAAACAAATACTATCAAATTATAGTGATTTAAATGTAGAACAAAAGATTGCAAGTTTACCTTCAATATCCGATACAACAAGACTTTCAATAAACTTCATTTTATCTTTTCCAGAAATTTTAGACTGCAACATATGTGTTACATCAAATATGCTTACATGTTCTCTCGTATGTTTATGCGATGCAGTAAGAGTAAAGTCACTATATTGCAATGGCATAAGAAATCCGGCAAAATCAACAAATCGAGCATTTTTCTCAGCATGAAAATTATGAAGATATACTCGCTTCGGAACCTGCAAAAATTAAAAGTTTGAAATTAAAATCAATTCACTAAATTTTTAAGGAAGTACATTTATTTTAATATTCTAAATTTCTTTTAAAAAAAAGACCTTTTTTTATGAATGCATAACCTTTTAGAACCTTAAAAGTTGAAACTACCTTCAATCACATATTCTTCCTAAATTTCAACATTTTTATATGATACTTATGCTTGATTTCGTGAAATTATTTTGCTATTTTATGAAATGCTAAGGTATAATGGTCCTGTATTTGCATACGGTTTTGATTTCTTCACAATAAGAAACTTTTTTTTAAGTATTTTGAAAAGAACCGGATACATGAAAATCTCAATTGCTGTGCAAATACAGATGATTGTTTCTTTCAAAAATCTGATTTTTTGTAATTGAGCGACATGTGGTGAAGAAACTTAATCTTTCAGATTACTTGAATGTTAACGTTTTGCGTGAATTTCATCATTAGTTTAAGTCAATTGCTCACTTATTTGCAAGCTTATTTACTGGTCACATTCTTTGCTATCTGTCCAAAATTTTAATTTCATTTATTTATTTTAGTTTTTTTTTTATGCTATTTAACTCTGGCATAAGCTTTTGCCATCATCTAACATGACACAAAAAAATAGCAATAAATTCAACACAATAAATCTTAACATTTTAAACTGTTGAGGAAACAATTATTTTTCACTTTACAATTGATAAAATTTTTAGCAACTATGTAAAACAATACAGAATCCAATATTTTCAGCTAAATATTGGTAAAAACAATCATTTTCAACAAAAAATTCAATGAAATTTATATATAAGAGTGTTATGAAAGTTCTTTTTTTAATTACTGTTATTTATTACTTACAATGAGGAATGTTACTTTAAAATTACGTTATTGATAATTACAAAATGAATATAACACATATTATATCGCTCCAAAAGTTAGCAGAATAGAAAATAATTTTACATTACATTTATTCCTTTTTACGTTAAACAGTTACATTTAGAATATTTCAGAACTTAAAAATTTTATTTAAAATAATTTATGCGTATGAAATAAATTAGTTTAAAAAACGTAATAAAACACCTCCTTAATAAACAATTTAAAAAATCCAAAAACTTAGTTATTATATATTACATTGTTTAAGGATTGGTGAATTAAGGTCTTTTTAATTGGTGCAATTTTTTGATTCAATATATCAAACTGAAAAAATATGGCATAAAATGAAAGGTAGAAATAAATTATTTATCTACTTACTGAACCTGTAGAAAGACATCTAATAGTTTTGATAAAAGGAAGAAAATTAGTCTTCAAAATTCTTTTATGAATATGACAAAATTGATGTTGCATGCTTTTCAAATAAAAATAAACAGTCATAAAATAGTAATAAATATTGTGAAAATAAGCAATATAATAAAACTACAGGGAAAAAGTTTATGGAAGAATTATTTTAAAATTGTAATGTAGAAAATAACAATCAAATATCGTGGAAACTGCGGATCAAAACACTTAGACACTTAGTAATCTTATCTTTTTCATAGATAAGAAAATGACTAATTCACGAAGATACTGCCCTTTCTGCATTTTTCAAGACAAGAATCAGTATAAATTCAATTTAGTATGAATAAGAGTTTTTAGTGCATGAGATGTAGACATAATTTTTGTGCTAATAAACCAATTACAAAAATTCTGCAAAGAACTGCATCCAGTATTAAATTCTCTTTTTTGTTAATTATTCTTCGTAAATTTAGAGTTGCGTTAAATTTTTTAAATCAAATCCAATGCATCTGCAGCAAAAAAAAGTTCAGTCTAGCTCACAAGAAGTCAAACGCGAAAGAAACAAACCAAATTATTATTAAGATGTGTAAAAAATGCCTACTTAATGAATAAGTTATTCCACAAGATATTAAGTTATTAAATAAGCTTAATTATTCACACAATCAATAAATAATAACTGGTAAATTAGTGGTAGATGAACCTTAAAAATTTTCGAATGATAACAAATGATTTATTGGCAGGAAATTAGGAAGTAGCTTAACTCAGATCACGCACTTGCTATTAGTTCAAGCAGGAGAGGATTTTGCTAGGAAAATTAGAGAGTGTTTTTATTTTTTTGTGCATTTTACATTTTTTTAGTATACTGAATATAAATCCGCACTTTACGACAAAAATTCTTTCCAGGAAAAACTGGAAAAATTTAATGTTTTGTTTATAGATTTTTTTTTTTTTTTTTTTTTTTTTTTTTTTTTTTTTTTTTTTTTTTTTACACGTTAAGATCGAAGTTTTCTGAATCTGCATCTGCAATTTTACAGCAGGCTAATAAATCAAAGAACTGCCTTCGTGAGTAAAATGACTATGGTATGGCTATAAATGGCTGGTAATTAAAACGTTAAATTGGAACAATTCCCAGTAGAAATCCAAATAAATTGAGCATAATTTAAAAAGCAAATATATTTGTACAATCCTTAGTATGAAACGATCATTCAATAAAATATCAGTAATTAATATATAGAATAAAATATATTAACTACTTGTAACATTAAGATCGGTTTTCTCTTTTGTTCACTGATCTTTCATTGACACAATAAAATATTTACTGATTACTTAATGAAAAATATGTAAGAAATATTTCATGAAAATGAAATATGACTCAAGCATACGTGAGACGCAATTAGTGTGACCAATATAAGGCATGTGATCCAATTAGTTTATGCAATAATTTAAGCCACTAATTTAATTAAGGCCCTTAATTTAATTAAGTCTTTATATATTTAATGCAGGTAAATTTTCCGTTATATTTGAGGAGGGTATAAGCTCATAACAAAGAGGTAAATTCAAAAGCTTTAAAATATTTTAGGCCTATATTTTTAACTTTCATGCGAAATAGACTTGATTAAAATCAACAACAAGAAGGGTTTTTTTGCATGAAATTTACTAACATAATTAGAATTATTTTAAATCTATCCTTTTTGCATTGTTTTCCCTAATTCAATGCATTTGTTGCAAATTTAAACGAAGCAAGTACATTACGTCTTAAAAAATTTTATATTTCAATAACACTTCTGTAGATGGCACCACCACAATCTTTCTAAACTTTTTTTAAACTAAAGCTTTCCTTCCCTGACCTTTGAGAAAGCATATGACTTAAAAATGAACAAAAATTTTTTAGTGTGCAGCTATAAATTACAAAGGATAGTCGTGATTATCCTAAATTTTTCAAATAATAGTTAAACGAATTAAATTTTTAACCATTTAAAAATGAAAAGTATTGAAGAACAATCACACTATTAAAGGCCTAACATAAATAATTTTGGTAGTTTTATTAGAAATATGTTTTGTGATAAAAATTATAAAAGATTTTTGCCCTCATGGACCTTGATGAGGTTTCAGTGGCCCTGGGCGGAACATCAAAGCATTTTATTATGGTTGGTAATTTTTTTTTTAATAATTGTTTTCGCTTTTAAACGATCGAGAGTTTTAAATAATATTTAATATTTATCAATGATACTGCAACTAAATTCTTAAAACCACCACTAATAATAAAAAAATTTATGTTATTATTTAATTATTGCACACTAATTACTGAATAAATGAAGTTAGTCTTTTTTTATATAAAACTAAAAATATTAATCGATTACAAAGAAAGATAACCAACTTGTTCAATGAAAAGTAAATTAATTTAGATTGCAAAATATTTTTAAATTTAAATTATTCTTGGCAGAACAAGTCTTCTTTATTTACTATTAGATACCATAGCTACATATCTCATAAGTTTTAAAATTGCTTGTATTGAAACTGCTTTTATTGAAATAAATGTGCATAAAATTAAATGGGTACAATTGAAATATATTTTTCAATTAAACTGCTTTTATTGAAATAAATGTGTATAAAATTAAATGGGTACAATTGAAATATATTTTTTTGGTGATAAAACAGCAAATTATTTTGCATATTACAATGAGTACATTAAGAGAGAAAGAGAGAGAGAATATTTTGTCTCTTAATTTATTAACTTATTCCTTAATTCTATAAATAAAACATTCATTATTGATGAAATTTGATATCAATGTCTTATCATTACAGACTTAAGGTACCCAAATAACTTCAGAGACAAAAGTTTAAAATTTTTTATTTAGATTTATACATGTTTTATGTACTGAAACATGGTATGAATACAAAATAAGAATAAAAATTAAATGGATTTTTAAAAACAATCCAAAAATTGAACTTTTTTAAAAAAAACAGACATCTTTGTTAAAATTTATTAATCTTTGATTATCCTTGCTTTATAAAGCTCACAAAAATTCAACTTAGAGAATAGACTAAGGATTAGACATAATATTGATATTTAGATATTTTACAGCAAATCTAGAAACATATTCGGTAAAAAAGGCTAAAATTTAAGATTAATTATTTTTATGTTAGCTGGAACACAAGAAAAAAAATCGTTTAATCCATTAGTCCGTAGTCTATTCCCAAGAGATAATGTGTAAGAAATATTCATTCAAAATTCCAAGTATTTTGAACAAAAATATTTTAAGAGACTTCATTTAGATTGAAGGAAAATAATCGAAAAATTAGTTATGAGAAAAATCTAAAAAAAAGCGACGCAGTGTTATTAATTTAATTTTTGATATCGATATTTTTTTAAATCATCATAACTTCTGTTCTAATTGAAGCAGAAGCAAATTCAGATAGTTTTTGAAAGAGAAAGATCCATAGTTTTATTTTATATAAGAAATAAAAGATGATATTCTGGTCAAAGTCAGATTAAAAAGCATACATATTAGATAATCCAGTACTGTATAAATAATAGTTTTTAGATAAATCTTTGATTTAAAAGAAAAATAATAATGCGATTCAAACTGATAATTTTCTTACGTAAATATTTTTAAATTAGGCCAACCCTGCATTTTATTTTTCCTGACATTTTCGACAGTTCTTAGAGATTGCCCTCCTCAAACACTCGTTCGCAAATCGGCAATAGTTGAAGTTTTTAATGCAATTAATTTCAATGATTTAAAATTTGAGTTGACTAAAAGCTCCATGTTGTTATTTTAAAAATTACACTCCTGATATAAGGGAACAGTAACTGAAATAAAATTAGATACATTTGGAAATATGAATAATAATTCGTATGAATTATAATTTATACTAATTACCCGAGGAAATGTAACCATTAATCCAAGGTAGGCAAATGCAAAGAAAAAGTTGTAATATAACCATGAACCAGATCTGAATTCTTTGCCGTCTTCATTACAGTAACCAGATCTGAATTTTTGACCGTCTTAAAATTAAGCGACCCTTTAGCGACCTTTCAGTGGCCCAGTTCGCCCATCCCTAACAACAACCTCTTGTTCAAGTAAACAGCTGATTTTGAAAATTGAAATGAAATACTTGAACAGTAAGAATAATTTAAAAAATACTAAAATGAGTGTAACAGCCATCGTGGGCATGCTAATATTAAGCTTTCTGTTACAATAATGTATATCGACTAACACATTCATTCTCTAAATCGGATTTTATTTAATTATGATTTAAAAATTGTCTCCACGTTTTATTCATTAAATTTGATTAATTCTTGCACAGTTAAAAATTCAGGTACTATTAAAAATTTAAACCACATAAATTTTTTTTTCAATACAATTTTTACGATTTCTTTTCAACCTTAGAAAGTCAATTTACATCCATTCTTCCCATATGCCACATTTTATATAATAAATACCTTTTTCATTAAGTTTTCGATTTCAGATCAAAAGATCCTTCTTGGCCACGTCTTCCTCTCTTTCTATTATATTTTTTTAATCATTATTTTAAAATTTTGATGTGAAAAAGTAAAGTTTCGAAACTTTTCTAATTGATATCTTTTTAAATAATAATTCAAGAATCTTGTTTGCCATAATCTAAAATGATTATTTTTGGAAAATTAGATTTCGAATTTCTTTTAAAGCAAAGAAAAGGTTTGTTATATTTGATTTTGTAGTTCTTTTGGAAGTCAGATGGAGCTACAATGCTAGAAAAAGTGTGTTTTCACTGATTGCGAGAACAATTTGAGGAAAAAAAAAGCATAAAATACAAATTTATATTTTTATTAACTGAACTGTGAACGTTATAATTTTACCACCATCGAAAATCAGAATATTTCGTTGTTTACGAGCGCTATTCAGGATTTAGGGACTAGAATAGGCAGTTTTAATATTTACATTGATAGCGCGTAATTTCTATTTATAATTGTTTCTTTACATTTAAATTCGAAATAAACATAAAAGGCGAACCAAATAAAAATCGTCACAAATCTAGAAGCAAAATAGGAAAGGTGTTAAAGCATCGTATTTCTGATCTTAAACGTGTTGAAAGTTCAAAGACATAAGAATAATTTAATCTACATACTTATATTATGTTCAGATGAGACTCCTGGCAAATGTCTCAAAAGAAAATTATCAGCCAGTTGGTTTTATTGCTATTTATGCTCGCATAGCCAAAATATTTCCATCAAAATCGTTGTATTTTCTAAACAAATGAAAGCTCAATATTTCTTTGTTATCTCATAAATTGGAACATTAAAAATTGTATTTAATGTGACATTAAAAATTGTATTTAATGTGAATACGTTCTCAAAAAATCAATTTCAATTTTGCATGATTTGGAAATTATTGTTATAAATTAAAATAGATGATCCCAGTGAATTAATAATCTATTAATAATAAGTTATTTTATAGAGGGCCCGACTTAGCCTAATTTGGGCCCGGGGCAAAAACTTCCTTGGGGGCCCCTTCTGCTTTACTACTTCAGTAATGAAGATCCGAACTTTATGGAGGTATTTAAATTTGCACCTCATTTTACACATATAACAAGAAAATTGACTAGAACCTAAAACACCTATAAAGTCCCACCCTCCTCCAATGGTCGGACGAAATATCGTTCTGTCCATTTTACTGATTTTCTGACAATTTTGTGTTCATCATGCCGATTGCAGATTGTTAACTTTGTCATCTAGCTGCGAAAAATTTATATCCTTGCTGACATTAGGTCGGAATTCAGCTAAATTTTTGCAACTCTGGTGGCTCAATTAAACCAATCAGAAGCCTGTATTTTCGTAAACATATCGCATTTTGAGATACGTAAAAATACAGGCTTTTGATTAGATAAATTTGTTCAACGTAATTGCGAAAATTTAGCTGAATTCCTCACTAGAAAATCATGGATTTACGAAATATAGATTTTTTATGTTCATGCGATAGATTAATGAAGAAGGCAGCATAAAACAGATTGATTTTACATTGTATACTGATATTTTATTTTAAAAAGTTCATTGAGGAAGGTAACCTAAAATAAACTTTCTATTTGTTTCGGGGACCCCCTCTGCCCAACTGCCCCTGCCTTTGTCGGGCTCTGATTTTATATTTAAAAAAATACAGCGATTAAAGTGCCAAGTTCACTTTTGGAGTATTAAGTGCCTGATTAGTATAATGGCACCGTCACCCGAATTTCTCAAAGATTTCTTAAAGAATAACTGGCGCTGACGTCATAGGTCACATGCGTGGGTATTGGTTGTCTTCTTCTTCTTCTTGAGCTGCAAGTACCCAATTATTACCGGCGGCTTCAGAGTCTTGCCAACAATATTAATGTATCAATAGAGACTCTGATTTTGCTAATTTTGATGTCCGTTTTTTGAAAGAAATAGACAGCCGGAAATGTAAAAGATAAGGATAAATGTAAACAAACAGCAAAGTACTCGCTTAACTCTTAATTGGTCATTGGTAACTACCAAAAAACTATGAAGATTAATTCACACATTACTAATAAGTAATGAAAATTGTTATAAACACAACTAGGTTGTAAAAATTCACTGCAATGTTCGATAAAATAGTATTTTTCACATTTATTTAACTTTTTGGGGACTTTTGAAGTCTAGAAAGAGATGACATGTACGTTAGGTAGGATGACCAAAAAGCTTTATTTTATTCCATAATTCTTATATTTTTATATTTTAATTCTCATATTTATATAAATATGATAATTCTTATATTTACTTGTTTTTAAAAACGTGTGCCTAAAATTGGCACTGTTTTGTTTAGAAAAATAACTTTTCTAAATAAAATTTTTAAGCAAAAATGAACTGTAGACGCTGTTTAAGATAAAAAGTGCTGTTAAATATTGATATTAATTCTAAAATCTTTAAACTTTTTGCTAAGCCAATTTTTGTTTGTTTTGTCGTTTTACATGTGTCTATTGTAGATGTAATTTTAAAGAAAATCACATGTATATTTCTGATTCCAGTGCCATGAAAATATTTCCTTAGGTGCCAAAGGGTTTTATAACTTGAAAAATTTTAAAATCAAACTTGTAGTGGTTTGTGCATTTGCACTGCTTCAATAAGCACTCTTGAAGAATTGTTGAAAAGATAAGAACAGTTAAAGAAAAATAAGCTTCAGTGAGAGGAATAAAATATAAATGGTTGAAAATAATGTTCCAGGTGTCATATGACATCTCACCTTTAAAAAAGGAAGTACTATAATAAAAACATAATTTAAAATGCTATTTTCATTTACTAATAATGAAATGCTATTGTAAAAATATTGACGTTAATTATCATTTATTTATTGTTATTTCATTAATTAACTAGGTGAATACCTGTTCTGCATCTGGAGGGGGATCAGTAGCAATTAATTAATGCTGAAAAATACTACAAAATCCTGCACTAAACTTTAAGACAAATATCGACACAAATAATAAAACTAAAATTATTACAATGTTTTTTTATTATTTACTATTTATTGCTCTTCTGAATGACTTTATTAGATTAAGCAAAACATGCTCTCACATCAAAGTAAAGATTAACTGCATTCAGTATCATCTGGCATGACCCTGTTGCTTGAGGCAACTCATAATATTTAAAATTTACCACCATCAAGCTACTTCCTCCTGTAATTCGAGGGAAATAGGTGCTTCCGGTAATAGATACAACTGGTAATAGATACTATTGGTAATAGATATTATTGGTAATATCTTTACACATTTTAGTATTCCAATGCAAAATGAAACGAATCTTCTCGTAACATTAGTAGACCAAAGTATGTAAGATTTTTTAAAAATATATTCAGCGCATTTTTTTTCTTTATCAGTTAGTTTCCTTAATACTATATAATAATAATTAGTTTATTATGATAATAAACTTAAAAACGTTTCTCGGGGACATTTTATCTTGTTCACCTTTTCTAAATTTTTTGTATTCCATGCATTTTTCAAATTTCGATTGCATTTTTGTAATATTAAGATAGTCTTAAAATTAAATGTTAATTTAACTATTATTGCCTTGAAAAATGTGAAAGTTAATTATTAAACGTTTCTTGGAAAAGAAGATCCAAAATTTGTTAAAAAACTACTTTTGCATGCTCTATTTTTTGTTTATTCACGTTATTCATTCCAATTGCAGTTTATTATATCCAGTTCCTTAACTCATAAATAATTTATGAATCAATAATTTACTGGTCTATATTCTTTCTTAGATCATAGAAAGCTAGGTCTCAAGATAATTTTTTGCTGTTGAAACATAGATGAATTATTACAGTACTCTGATAAAAATTTATTTTGACATGCAATAATAATACAGTACAGAACCCGTTATCCGAAAATTGGAAAACCTAAAAACCGGAACGAAATTCGATAAATTTTCCCGCAATTTTTAAAAAAAAATTTTTTTTCCTCATGAGATTTTAGGATTTTTCTTTCTTTTTTGAAAGATGTTTACCTTGCCATCATTTTGGAAATAATCATTAGTGTATTACTTCATCGTTGCTTCTTCTTTTTAAGATTATTTCCAATTATTTTTGTTTTTAGTTGGAATAAAACGGCTTTTTGTATCGATTCAGAAAACCGGAAAAATCAGTTATCCGGAATAGCGATGGTCCCGATCGTTCCGGATAATCGGTTCCCTACTGTACCAAAAAAAATTCACTTTTTTACACAGAACTGTTGCCTGTAAATGTTTTTTACAAGATGGATCAAAATTTTTATTATTGTCATGGCTAACATTTTGATTGATACTGAATCTTTTAGGGGATCTTTCAGCATCGTGATCCCGCCAACTACAATCATCAAGGTGACAAAAAGATTTTAAACTTGCAAATTTAAAATTTAAAAAAAAACATGTAGATGTTTTCCCTAGAGTGGCTATCAGTTATACCTTTCGAGCTAGTTCCTTTCTGTGATATTTTTTTTAAATTTCTTGCCGGCCCCTGCCTGGGAGTTGCCAAGACTGCTATTATTCAGCCACAGATAATGATACGGAAATCTCATCTTTTATTCAATAGTTTAAAGCAAAAAAGCACACAAACATTGAATGTTTTATTATTTTTCTTGAAATTTAATTTTTGAATACTTAAACCATTGTAAGTATATTCTATAAAGTGAATATAAATTTCAAGTCTTTAGTATGAAAAAGCATAACTTATGCACATTTAAATGTAATTAGGTAATTATTATTTGACTCACTTGTTGTGAAGAGGCTGAAGTTTTTTATTGTTTTTATAATTTTGTAATGATTACTGCAAGTGATTCTGATAAAACATTTATAAATTTTACGCAAAGAATTATACCTATTAATTAGTAGTGCACAAA
Organism: Parasteatoda tepidariorum; assembly: GCF_043381705.1. Taxonomy (NCBI): domain Eukaryota; kingdom Metazoa; phylum Arthropoda; class Arachnida; order Araneae; family Theridiidae; genus Parasteatoda; species Parasteatoda tepidariorum. The sequence continues at coordinate 49,182,232 of NC_092214.1, read as the reverse complement.
TCAAAATGTTTCGTACTAAATTCAAGTTATTTCTATAAGATACAGTCTCTTATAAGCTGTAAAGTGTGGATTTTTGTTTTAGACTGAGAGCCCTAATTTACTCTAATTCTATTATGACAGCTACAATACAGGATACGGAAGAAGAAAAATTTTATATCAGTTACTTATTACGCATTTGCCTACTTTAGTCTTTCAAAAAATATATTCATTTTTGTACAAGTTATGCCAAAAGAATTTTTCTCCATCATTCAAATGAAACAAAAGTATTTAATCAGTAATTAATTATTAAAAGTATTATAAAAGTATAAAAGTAGTAAAGTAATTATTATTTTAGTAAAGTAAAAGAATTTTATGGTATTATATAAATTTATTGTATTAATTTTAAAAGTACAGTAGGGAATCTATTATCCGGAACGATCGGGACCATGGCTATTCCGGATAATTGATTTTTCCGGTTTTCTGAATCACTACAAAGAGCCTTTTTTTTTTTATTGTTAAACCCAACTAAAAAAAAAAAAAAATTGGAAATAATCTTAAAAAGAAGAAAAAACGATGAAGTAATACACTAATGATTATTTCCAAAATGATGGTGAGGTAAACGTCTTTCAAAAAAGAAAGAAAAATCCTATGAGGAAAAAAAAAATTTCTTTTTGAAAATGGCGGGAAAATTTATTGAATTTCGTTCCGGTTTTCTGATTTCCGGATAACGGGTTCTGTACTGTATAATACTGTTGAATTAAACTCTATTAATAAATTTTTTTAGGAACAGAAACCTTCAATAAATAGAAAAGAAATTTTTTTTATTAAATTTCAAAAAGACAAGGGGAGAGGGCTCTTAAGAATTCTAATATTCTTTTAGAACAGCTGTCTAAGGAAAAGTACAATAGGGAACCGATTATCCAGAACGATCAGGACCATCGCTATTCCGGATAACTGATTTTTCCGGTTTTTTGAATCGCTACAAAAAGCCGTATTTTTTTATTGTTAAACCCAACTTAAAAAAAAAGCATTTGGAAATAATATTAAAAAGAAGAAAAAACGATAAAGTAATACACTAATGATTATTTCTAAAATGATGGTAAGATAAACATCTTTCAAAAAAGAAAGAAAAATCCTAAAATCTCACGAGGGAAAAAAAAAATTTTTAAAAAATGGTGGGAAAATTTATCGATTTTCGTTCTGGTTTTTTGGTTTTCCGGTTTTCTGATTTCTGGATAACGGGTTCCGTACTGTAGTAAATAATTGACAAATTAAATTAAACATTTTGTCTTTCATCTGATGATCTAAATGAATAGTTCAAATTTCAAAAATTCATCTGTAAACATGATTAAGGTAAACTATCTATAAATAAAATATTAAAATTGAAAGAGAATATTGTGAACTAATCTTTTAACACCGTTGTATCTAGAATCTTTTTAAAAGGTCCCTTTTTTGAAAATAGTGGCAGCACAATGAATTCATTATTGTGATTTACTTCGCTGAAGCAAGATAGCTATGTTTACCATAATAGTATAAACATTTGTATTTGTATCTAGAGTCAGAGTACTATAGGCAAAATTTATGGAAGCTACTGGCCACAAGAGGACTAAATAATACAAAAAAGGATTAAAAAATTTTATGTAAATTGCCACTTTTTTTTGTTAAAAATGAACAAATGTGTATATTATTATTTTTTTAATATCAAATTATGAATCTGAAAATTACTTTATTTCACACTTATTTTTTAATTTTTTTTTTATAAATAAACATTTGTAATGGTAATCATGTTTTATGAATTCCTTAAAAAGAAATGCATTAAATTATCAATATCAACAACTTTTTTAATCGTTTTGAAAAAGTGCTACAATTGGTTACTTGCCAGAAGTAAAATTTTGTTATTTGGCCCTATGCAAAGCACAAAGCTAAATTGTGTACAACAAAAAGCTTAATTGAATTTTTGAAACTAAATTGGCTAAGGTAACGAAAGAAATATCTTCTTTGTATTCGGTATAAACCAATGTGTACTCTCACTCTTTTGGCTAAGCCAAACTATTTATCTACTTACTGTTTTATACTGAAAAATTTATGCAAGCTTTGTCTAAAAATATATCATGATTTTTATTTTGAAATTAATATCGGAATCAATAAAATCTGAACTATTAATGAATATTGTTTCACTTTGTTGTATGTGGGATAGAGGATGGTTGTTATTATTATTATAACTATTTTTATCCATTTATATTGAGTTGTATTATTTATTTATCTATTTACCTTTTTACCTGCCACATTCCATCGCATTTTTATTGAAATGTGTTACTTAAAAGTCGATATACGATCAACATAACTACTTAAATACTAGAGTATGATTTGTTTTAAATTAAAAAAATAAATTGATTAATAATGAACCAGATTAGCATGTATATACATGTTACTAGGTAAATGCTACATAAGGTATGGATTAAAAATAACTACTATCTTTCATAAAATAGTGTTTATTTCTATATCTTTTCAGATATTTTTTGCAAGTGAAAATTTGAAAAAAATGTGCTCCTTCCATGGAAGTTTGATAAATAGTACTTTTAAAATTGTACCTAGGATTTTATTTTTCTGAAATTTATTTCATGGTAATTCAGTAATATATTATTAGCAACTGTTAAATTATCTTTAAATGTTTAAGAAAAATCACATTTCTCAGAAATATTATTATTATTATTTCTTTTTAGGTTTAATGCTTATAATGGGTGAGATGTTACAAAGACAGCACGGAAAACAAAACAATGTGCATGTAGTTGCACTTCCACAACTCAACAAAACATGTGACTAATTTGAGCTGAAAGCTGCCATTGTAAATGGGAATGTTGTAATGTGTGACTTTCTTAACAAAAGGTATTTGAATAAGCAAAGCACAATGTTATTTTCTAAAGTTTATTTTTATTAATGACTACAGTTGAAACAAAATATTAAAGTATTTTCATAATATACCTAGTTCAAACAAAACTTTATTGATAGTTTTGACTATGACTTGATTTATACATCAGGGCTGTTGTAATGTTATTAGATATCTAAAACACCATTTTTCAAAAGTAAATGTTTAGACTTATTTTTTACTGTTGTCTAGTTCTAACACTTACATGTACAAAATAAACAATGGTCTTAGACCACTAAAATAATAATCAGTGATCTCTTGGCCAAGCAATTCATTTAAAGGAATGGTGTATTGCTTTGATCTTTTGATTTTCCAGTTTTGTGTTCTGTTCTGAATTACTGTCACGAAATAGCATATTTCATCATAATTGCAAACATTACGCATTCTTTGTATTCTAATTTTTCATTTAAATTTACTTTCTTAGCTTTTTCTTAACAAAAAATCTTATAGTGACAAGTAAATGGACAAGTGAAAATGCCTTTGAATTTGTAATATCTTGACTAAATTTTCTTAATTTTTACCCCTGCTGTAGGTTCTATGTATAATTCGTTTGTTGAGTTTTCTAGTTATAGCTCTTCAATGCAATAATTAGATAACCAAGTCAGTAGTCATATGAAGCTTAAACATACCTTAAAATCAAAAGATCTTGAGTGCTCTAATTATATACTATACTCATAGTGTGTAATATTCTCAAAAGTTGTTAACACAGGAATGTTTAAAATTAAAATTTTTACACGAATACATGTATGAATAGTATTGCATAATGCAGTGAAACCTCCAAAAAAAACCACATTAGTGTAGTGAACTCCTATTTACTACCACTCTCGGGAGTCACGGAATGTTTTCCATAAACTATGTGTTTAAGAAAACCTCTAGGAGAAACCATCAAAACCTCTCTCAGCGACTTTGCAAATCTCTGCACAATATGTAGAAAAGGTCAAATAAACAACACGAAAAAATGTCAAAGTAAGAAAGATTAAAACAAATTAGCAAATTCAAAAGTATTTAAAAAACCAAATATTACAGTCTGAGTGCACTAAGGACAATGCTATCAATCATTTAGTTTTCGAGTTAAAGGTAAAATTTAAAAAAAAGGTTTCTTTCGAAGAAACTAAGCATCTCAAAAAAACAAACCTCTCACTTTTTAAAGTAGGCTAATTTATATGAAATAAATTTAAAGGCAAACTTGAACAAAAAACATAATTGTTTATTTACTTAAAATAGTTTTATCATTAATAATTGGTAAATTTTTTTTAACACTTAATTTTATAAGTATTAGGGGTCATTTTTATGGACGCTAAATTTTATTTATCTATCCAGTTTAGCATTAGTAGCATTTCAAAACCAAAAAAATGACACTGAAATTAGTAAAATTAAAATCTCTTACGAAAAATCATTGACCTTTGATAACACTTTGAAGTCATAGGAGGTAACCTCTAAGAACGACCAACCTCCATTAATGACCATTTTACTGTGGAACAGTGAGTGGTCGCTTCCGAGAGTTTTCACTATACTTTTATACTTAATTACAAGAATTTGTAATTAGAAGAAAAATTATGAAGGTTTAAAAGTAAGTTGTTAAATATTTTCATTAAATGTAAAACAAACTAAAAATTGGTATATCTGATATTTTGTGATCTCAAGTAACAGATTTGTTATTCTGCAACTATTTTTTTCCATAGCCAAGCTTGGCAATAATGGCTGTCGGAGTTAGACTAGTCAGTACGGAGATGTAAAATGTGGTGTTATGATAGGTTAGGTTAATTGATTTAAGTTAATTTTCATGTTTGAATGAAGGTTTTATCTAAAAATTAAAGGGAGGATGTATGATAAAGTATGTAAATGATTGATTAATGTTCTATTTTTTAATGATTTAATTTAGATGTAACACAAATAGAATAAAAATTACAGAAATGTCATGAATATTTTGAGATACTCATGAATAACTACTTAGAAAGATAATGAATATGCTTCAAATAAACAATGAAAAATAATGTCTGATATAAGAATGAAGTGTTACTTTTCAATTATAATTTTTCATTTGATGTATATAAAATAATTTACTGTTTTAATATCAATTAAGTATTTCCATTATATTTATTCTATCCATAGTTTTATGTTTATTTAAATGTAAATAAATTGTTAATTATTTTTTTAGTTGTATCTAAAAAATAAGGAATGACTTATTTGCCAAATATTATTTATAATAATTGATTTTTTAATATTTAACTTAAATTACTTTATTTTTCATCACAGCTAGCCTCTCTGTACGACATAAGGATGTTGAACATGAATAAAAAAGTAAAAAAAATATTAGTTCTATCACATTTCATTTATTCAGTGCTTTGTTCATAATAATTGTAAAATAATATGAACTATTTTAGTTAGAATTTAAATAGTTTAGTTATACCATTGTTACTAAACAATAAATTAATATATTTTACTTCATCTTAAGTTGGTGAATGTAAAAAAAAATCTGGTTTAATTTTAAAAAATCAGTTTCTTACCAAATAAACCTTGTTTTTTTTTTAATATAGTGTTTAGCTACCTGGTGTGAAGTTCCGTTGTATTTTTGTATGAAGATATTGAATGTGGTTCAATGAATTTTGTATGTAGTCCAGATATGATTTAAGTGAAGATATTTTGATTGATACGGAGAAAATTGTGATTGAATTGCAGGAGAAGTGTCATGTAGAAAGCAATGCCAACATTCATGGGAATGCCAGGAATCTCAAAAGAGCTTTTAGAAGATGTAGATGATTTCATTAAGTAGTGATGCTGAAAATTTGAATCGAAAGACGATATCATTTGGTTGATGAGTTTTTAAGTGAGTTATTTAAACATATTTAGATTTTGGTAGATTTTAATTTTACTATTTTTCATTTATGAAACGTGTTATGATGAATCAATTTTATTAATGTAATGTGTTGTGATGAATTAATTTTCTTTATGAATTAATGTAAATGCAAGAGTGTTTTTTGCATCAATTCTTTTCCAAAGGGTTAATAAATAAAACCAGTGAAGCATGTAAGAAAAATATCTTTTATTATTTTATGAATTTATCCTCTATATGGCAGTTAATTTTGAAAACTGAATTCCTGTAGTAATTTATTCTGAGAAAGTGAATCCAAATAACAGCTATACTTGTGTCTGTTAGAAAGTGTTAACTCAAAGAAAAAACGGTTACTCAAACTTGTCTTGTGTCTACTTCATAGACTTGGTAACCGCAATCTACAAACTCATTTGAGATTAGTCCCAAACTAGTGTTTGATTTGATACTAGGAAGTTGATTTCAGAAAGATTGATTGCTACTATTTAAAATTTTTTTTGTTTCTTCAAAGTTATTCCTGATGAGTTTCTTCGAGTATTTTGAGTCATAAAATACAGTAGGGAACCGATTATCCGGAACGATCGGGACCATCGCTATNCCGCAATCTACAAACTCATTTGAGATTAGTCCCAAACTAGTGTTTGATTTGATACTAGGAAGTTGATTTCAGAAAGATTGATTGATACTATTTCAACTTTTTTTTTGTTTCTTCAAAGTTATTCCTGATGAGTTTCTTCGAGTATTTTGAGTCATAAAACATTTTAAAAACTATACTATACTATATTTTTACTATAGTTTTCACATGAATTTTTTTCTAAATTTTTCAACTAAAGTTATAAATGGTTTATGCTCTGTGTGTTAAAAAATTATTTAACCTCGTATGATTGGTTTTTAAAAGCAATTAAGAAAAATAATTTTAATTTTATTCCCACAATATTTTCTCATAAGATTGATCAGCTTGTAGTGTATTTCAGGTACATTCTATTCACAAAAATTTCAAAAAAGGAAATAAATTATTTTAAACAAAACAATAAAAAATAATCATTTTTGGTTCACAAACTCTTAAGGAAAGGTTCTTCCATCCAACAATTTCTAACACTATTCTCTCACTGCTAGTCTACTTCATGCCAGTCAAGTCTCCTGTTTTTTATTGAAGACTCCTGTATTTTACAATTATCTCCTGTTTACCCAGATATTCTCATAATTCTCAATTTGTTAAAGGAATTTAAAATAAAAAAATTGACGATAAAATATCCGCTGGCGGCTAAAATACTTCTCTTATTCCTCTACAAATGGTGCTATTACCAGTACTGATGTTGAGTGTTGGTGCATTGTATGTCTCCCCAAAACTTCTGCTGTTAAGATTAGGGTAATTGCTTTCAGGTGCGTTAGTGGGTATCCCATTGTCCCTCCCCCTAGAATGAGCTTGACTTAATATTCTCTTGGTATGATATAGCTATTTTCTCTTGACTCTTACCTGATAAAGAGGTTGCTATATAATCTGGTATGAAAAAGGAGTTTTCTTCTCAGCAAGAGTGAGATAAAAGTTTTAGCTATAAGAGGGTAAATTTTCTAAGAATGAAAGAAGCAAAAGGGTTTTACCTTGACTAACCACCATTTCATGAACAGCTTGTCTAGCGAAATGAGATGGATTTATGTAGGGTTTCTGCAATTTTAAATAAACTATAGAATTAAATAAAATGTCAATTATCGGAACATTTTTCTGAACATTGGAAATATTTTACCTAAGCTGTTATTAACAATCTCATTAACGAAGTATTTGAAATCTTTAGGAATTTTTTTAATTGCTGCCATTGAGTACAGTTATTACATCAATTAAATTTAACGAAATCGATCATAATATTATTATTATGATTAATAATTTTAAACTACATAATTTATCATCTGTATCAATGAGGTTTGAAAATGAAACACATATAAGAATTTAACATAATTGGTAATTGCACCATAAAAACATAATTTGAAATTATAATTTTGTTCCAGGATTTCATGTGATTATGATTGAAACAATTACTATGTACTAATATTTAAGCCTTGATACAGATTTGCGAAATAAAGAACTAAATTAAATTCATATGTCATGTTCAGTACAGAACTGAGAAATCATTCAATAGTCTTTAGTATTAACAAAATATTATCGCAGCAATTTTATTTATTATTATTAAGCACAACATTGTTAAATGAGGTTTTATTATTAACTCACTTTTTTTTCCAACAGAACTTTTTTTAATTTATTTTTTCATAAATCTTGGTTCTGAAGTTTTCCTTTTTCAAACTTAGTTTTCTTTTTCACAAATAAATTTTTTGAAAATTTATTAGCTTCCAGAAAAATCCATTTTAACTATAAAATCAGCTAAATATAGCTGTTTGGTTTGTGTCATACAAAATGAAGGAATGTAAATCAATTTGCTCTATCCAAAAATTTTTTAAATTTCTATGAAATTGTATCATATACAAAAAAAAAATATAATTATGTTCAAAAACCTTTTTTTGCACATAGAGTATTCCATAAACAACGCCCGTAAACTACATATTTAAAATTCTTTCAAAAGTAAAGTTGAACTATTAGTCATATTAGATGACACAAAATAACAATAAAACGAGGAAAAATATAATAAAAACTGGACCGATAATTTATGAGGTAGGAGACATTCAAAACATTGAAAAAAGTTTGAATAGCAGTATTAAAAGAAAGTAGTTTAAAGCCAATTAAAATTATTTCTCAAGAAATACTTTAGTGGTGTTTAGGTCAAGGAATTTCTCATACTTAAAAAAAGTTTTAAATCTATAAGAGACTGGCAATGAATTACGAACAAAAACAAGTATTTTTGAGCACCCTATGCCAGAAAATAAAGCGATCAACTTGAATAATAGATTTCATTCAAATTTTGTAATATGCAATTTAAAATTATGTTCAAAATAATGTAAAAATGTGTATACCTTACAAATTCGACCACTGTCCAGATTAAGCTATTGGGGCCATATTTACCAGACTGCGGCTATCCCTCATATTTTGATAGTCCAAAAACCAAGATCGAAAAAAACTTATGTTTTTTCAGAGAAAGAACCTTTCTCAGCAAGATTGTGTAACACAATTAATCATTAGCATATTTGATGTTTGTTGCCTCTATGAACTTTATGACGAATTATATTATCGTTTTCTAGTACTAATGAGGCGTTCTAACCACTATTCTATGATTTTCTAGTAACATTTTCTAGTATTTACAATTATCTAAAATACACTTATAATAGATTTTTGCCCTATGTTTCATTTTCATTCTAAATAAAAATTCGTTAAATAAAATTAATTTTTCTCCTTGAATTGAATCGAAGTACTCAAATTGTTCCATTTTGTTGGCATGTAAAATAGCCAACCTTAAAAACCAACCTTAAAAAGTGATAAAGGTAGTGGTGTTATCTCTCCCCTCTCTCACAAACAAAACTGGAAACTCAACTCCTTATCAACCTATACCTAATTTACAGGTGCTCATGAAAGAAGAATTTTTTGTTTCCTTAATTTTTAATACTTTTTATTCCTGTACTGATTCACTTTTACTTTCACTTATTTTACATTATAATATTTTCAGTCGTTAACCTTTTGACCCAGAATTTTTATTAAATATAACTTTTATATTTTTCTCATTATTTTATATTAATTTAAGTCGAAATAAGTGAAAATATTATGTTTAGCATTTTAATAATTTATGGTTACAAAATACAACATGAAACACTGTTGTCTTTCCTGCGTTAAAAGTAAAATTTTCCAAACTTGACGCTTCCAAACAATCATCAAATGTGCACTTATTTTCAGTTATTTAGATTTAAATTACGAGAAACAATTATTCATTATTGAAATTACAAAATCAATTATTGATATATTTTTAAATAACAATTATTGTTACATTTTTATAAAATAAAATAAAAATCGAATAACGCTTTTTTTTTTTTAAAAAAAAAAAACTTGCAAATTATCTCCTGATCATCTAAAAAAAAATTTAGTAACTATTTGAGTGTTTTTTATAATTAAAAAATACCTAAATATATTTTTGCTTATAATTAGAGCATCAGAAAAAAAAACTTATAAAAGGGACACCAGTGTCCAATCTTCGTCAAAAGATTATTAATATGCCACTTTAGTAATTTTTTGTTTTAGACCCACCCACAAACCCAAAATATTCCGGGTGGATTTTTTTTTTAAAGAAGAACCATAAAACCTGGGCTCAAATGAGTTTTTTTATAAACGTAATCAAAATCTGCCCTTATATCAATTGTTATTTTTTATTTGACTTGTTATTATTTATTGATAAATATTAGTTCATAATACACAAATATACATAACCCTACTTTCAAAACTTAGTGTATTTAGATAAATATGTATGTAACTTTGAATTAATGTCAGGGGTCAGTCCAGACATTTTGTGAAAGGTCCGTTTTTGTAAAATTGTGAAAAAATTACTCGTAATTTGTGAATATAAAATAAACTTTAAGTCACATTCTTTCAACCAGGGTCCCCTTTTGTGAATTTGTGCAAAAAAACTGTTTCAAGGAGTTTTTAAATTGTAAAGACATAAAGATTATGCTCTACACTGTTAAATTATAATTAAAAAATTAAATTTTAAAAAATAAACAGCAATTGCAGCTACTAAATTAGCGATGCAACATATAAATATTTGGTATTTAGTAATTTTGGTACTGCGGAGCGCAGAATATTCATTTCGAACAAATAAGGGAAGAAGCATTTGCTGAAGACAAAATTTACTTCGTTTACGCCTGTCTTTCTCCCCCCCCCCCTTCCTGAGAAGGGTTTATTCGATTAACAAAACAATAATGAAGATAAACAAATTTGTGAAGGNGTAGTCATCATGAAATTTTGTGAAGAGTCCGTTTTTAAGTTAAAATATTTTGTGAAGGGTCCGTTTTTATAAAAAGACATTTTGTGAAGGTTCCGCTAACGAACTCAAATTTCTTCTAAACAAACCCCTGAATGTAATAATTTTTATTGCTTTAACATTAAGGAAAATCGCTTATTTTTTAAACTATAGTTTGAGCTTTCTTAATGTTATTTGTTTTGAATTGAACAGGTGAAAAGTACAGGCTGGTATAACTTTGTCTTTCTTTTATCTCTTTAAAAAAATAAGTTTTTAAATACAAATAAAGTAATCAAATATAAGTATTATAACAAAATACTAAAAATAGAATTTTTTATTTCTTTTTAAAAGAATATTTTTGTTTTATAAAATATAGAAATGGATGAATTAAAATATTTTGTTAGTAGTTATATTTTAATGCTACAAAATAATAATTTAAATATAAAAATTCATTATGTTTCTAACCATGATAAAATACTGAATAATATGTAATGACCATTAACTTATTTTGCTTCATAAATTTTATTTAATAAAAGTTAACATAATTGAGTAATTATTTTATTGGTCACAGCAAAACTTATTCTGAATACATAGCTTCAAGAGCAATTCAAAAAACTATTAAGTAAATTGTTAAATAAACAGTAGTTATGTCATTGGTTGGCCTGTAAAAGACTTACTTAATTTTGACAGCAAAAAAATTAAACTTAAGTATTAAAATCAAATAAATAAAACAAAAAACAGCATATTTCTTTGACCCAAATATTATGCTTTTATTTCTAGTCAAAGAAGAGATTAATTTAAGAACCTTTTATTAATACCAGCATATATTAAAATTAAAGCTATTTTTTTAATTTCAATTCATTATTTATTTTCTTATGAAAGTTTTCTTTTTAATTAAAATTGTTCCTTTTGAATTAAAATTTAATCCTAAATTGTGTTAAACTAGGTAATATCTTAAAAAGCCCATTAAAATCAAAAAAACTCAATAAAACCTACCCGGGTTTTTTAAAGCCTGCTGCTTACTCATTATGTTGAATTTTGTTTAATTCCATAAATAACTGAACCACCTGTAAAATTTGAAAATTCTATTTTATAATTTTGCACCATTTCCTTACTAACTAAATTTGACACTTGAGATATTTTCTAGGGTTTTACATTTGATTGTTAATTTGACATTTATAATTGGAAGTTTTCAAAAATTAATCTTCCTAGTTGGGATAGAGTAGATCTTAATCTCAAATCCTGAAGGTCACAGTTAGTGTCTTTAATATTTTTCTAGGCTTGTCATTTTAACCCTCAATGTCCTGAAAGTCCTGTCAATGTTCAATCCTCAATATGCAGGGTATTCCTTAATGACTGCCCTTTATGTGTATTTTTTAATCCTAGTCAAAATATGCATGTTAAGATCCACAAATTAAAATTCAAGTGAGAAATAAAAACTAAGTTTTTTAACTGTAATCAATCGCAACATTTCAAAATTCTGGCCAATCAATATTAAAGTCGAAAAGAGCAAAGAAAGGATTACAATGTACTAATGATTGATGGTGATTAAAATGTTATTTCCTTATAGTCCTATTAGACGAATAAACTGAATTTTGATTATATCAGTCCCTCCTCTGCTTATTTTTTCCCTTTAATAATGATTAGTCAAAATTTTGAAGCATCTTTGTTTTTTTTTTGCTGAAAAATTAACTCAAACCCAAAAGGTGCAAATATTTTACAAGGATTCTTAATATTTATAAATAGGGAAATCAATGTGGAAGCACGTGTGCCTCAAATATTAATCATCAACGTATTAAAACAACTATATTACATTATTGGTGCAGACTGTCAGACGAGGAATATGACAGCTATTACTTATGCTTATATTAATGAAAGAACTATGATGTGCTATGTTCAATACCATGAATGACATTTAGGGTTCTGTCTTATGCTTGTCATTGTTCCAAATTCTGATAAAATGTTTCATTCCACAACAAAACAAAGGACCATATTTGCTTAATTACAAGAGTTGAAAATGAATTCCTTTCTTTCTCGTAAATCACTTGACCAGGCTACTGAAGAATTGATTTAGTTAAACTTGCCATCACTATTGTACTATATCACAAAGCAGAGTTATCACAAGTCAGATGTTTGTGTTTTGTAAGAGAACAGTTCTTTTATTTTATTTTTGGACAAACTGAAATTTATAGAGTATAATTGTTTTGGCAATGGTAATTTCTATAGCCCATAGTTGAATTCATGAGTAATCAGAAGCAAACATATTTTACTATAATTTTTCATTTAATTTATTTATCTATTTTTTGCAGATTAGCCAAATTGCTTAGGTTTCTTAGAAGCCAGTGAGAATACTTATAACACGGTAAAATATTTTTATTGTAGCTTAAATTTTTCTAAATTAAAATAAACACATTACACACCCATATTAATTGTTTATATAAGTTTAGATTGTATTTAGAAAAGTATTAAATAACCTTTTCATTAACAGAAATGTTGTAAACCCTTTGTTTAAATGAATATTGATTGAGAAAGAAATTTATTTGAGTATTTATGAATAAGAATATGATTTTATAATACTTTAGTATAAGCTGAATTATGATAGCAGTCACAGAAGCACAACCTATTGCCTACAGAGTTTTTAAGAATGCCCCATGACACCACCAGTTTATTGTTTAAGGAATTCTTATTTGTTCACTTTTTAAACTTCTGTGGACCTAGAATAAAAAAAAAAATTTCTTTACTTCAAAATATTTTGCTACTTTTTGAGTGATATTTATTTTTCACTGGTCTCCAGACTTTTAATAAATTAATTTTTTTCAATCCATCTAAAGTCAAAGCTATATATTTTAGTTATAAAATATGCTACAGTGTATTATATGGAAGCATACCTGGAATGTTGTGTAGATTTTTCATGGGATTCAAAGATTTTTCATAGATTTTTCAGATTCAAAGCTAAGAAATTGAAAATAGACTTTCTGCCAACCCCTAAATACTAAAACAGGATGACTACTGAACAGGGAAATTCCAAGAATAATCTTTCTTCGCTTATTTATTCTATCTACCAAAATTCCTCCACATAATCTTAATTGGTTAGTTCTATAATATATTTTTTAATTATATATTTTATACAAAAAAATAGTATACGTGCATATATTAAGTTTTACCTCCTTTAGGACGCACATTTCATTAGTGAACACATTTCGTGACAGCGATTCTCCCTTCTCGGCCCATGGTATTATATATGAAACGAGAACTCTAGTCGCTAACAACTCCAGGTTACAGGGACGTACGTCATCTCAATATGGTGTTCCTGAATTAGTACACATAAACTCAGAGTGGCACTGTATTCAGGACAATTCTATTGTAAATCCACCTAGTTTACTTATTTTTTGAAGCAGTTATTTGTCCTTTCTCGGCCAGTTTCACACATTTTCTCAATTTTGATACTTTTAATATGATATTTTTTATTTTAGTAATCACTTTTTCCCACACTCATTTCGCGCCATTTCCATTGTAAAAGTATGCAAAAATAGTTATTCATCGTTTTGTTAGTTTTCTATCTGGAGTTTTAAAAAAACATCGTTTTTAGACTCCTGATGAGAAGTACGTCTCAATAAATGTGTATTGACTTTACGTGATAGCAACAAATTTTTTGTTGTATACTTTCACTGCAGCTTTAATATAATACTTTAAGCCGTAGTAGCTAAAGTTACGCATGCTACTTTTTTTCTTTTTTTTAGTCTGAAAAAATTAGAAAATATTTATTATGTAAATGTTTTTTTAAAAAAATTTCAATGGCAGTTAATTAAAATGTCATTTAAAGTTATATTTGATTTCTTCAGCAATAAATATTTTTAAACCAATTTTTTTTCTTAAACTTGTATATTTTTAAGGTTATTAGGATTTTGCCTGGATATTAACATTGTTTTTAATTAATTATCACTTTTTAAGAAATTTTAGTTACTTTCTTCACTACTTTTTCTACAATTATCTGTGCTGAGCCCTGCTGTAGCATTTGTTGACCTATTTAATTCAGTGATTTTTTTATTTAATTTAAGATCTGATGATTAACTAAGAAAAGTAATACCTGGTTTCACAAAAAATTAGATTTTATGTATTAGGTTTACAAAATTTGGGTTTATATATTAAAAAAGAAATGAGATTTTCTATTACTAATCAATTTATTAAAAATGTCACCAGCATTGTGGGGGACAATCCCCTATTAAAGTATATTTTATTTCTAGTTTTCTTTCCTTATACCGTCACATTTTGTTCTTAGAGCAATTGTTGTAGGGTATGATCATTTGTTATTAAATTTTGTTTTATGATACAAAATGAAATTTATGAAAAACCCTGCATCATTTAAAACTTTCTTTTAAAAAAAAGTACAGAAGTTAATTAGTGAATCGCTAGAAGCTTTTTACATTTCCAAAATGTTTAGATTAGTCTTTTTTCATTAGTTACGAAATATGATTCACAATAATATTATGAAAAATTTGTTTTTAAATATTTCCGTGCATGCATAGTATGAAAGAACTACTTTAAATGCTCATGTCTTGCTTAATTTTTTTCAACTTTTTCAAATCTTAAATTGAGGTTCTTGTTATTAATTAAAGATTATTCCAAAAAGTTGTTTAATTTTATTGAATATTTCTACAGTTAGAATCAGAAAACTTAAGGCAAAAAAAATTTTTTTTTTATTCATGGAAACGTCCATATCTCCATGAATATTTAAGCTAGGTTTACGGAATTTTGTGCTGCTATTGCATATGATAACCAATTAATTGATACAAGTTACAAACTTATTGCTATATTTTTTGGCATGAGGCGTTCAAAAGCACTCTTTTTTCGTTCATAATTCATTGCCAGTCCCTGAAACCTTCAATAGCTTAAAACTTTATTGATTGGTTTGAGAAATGGCATGGTCTAAACACCTCTCATCTCAAGTCATAATATCATTCTCCAAAAATTTCTTGAGAAATTTCAAAAAATGACAAAAACTGTGAGTTTCCCTTTCATTATTGTAGGGTAGTGTTTTTGCACTGGTATGTCAGTAACAGATTATAAATAACTTATTTTGTGAGCAAACTGCAAGTTTAATGCAAAGGTGTAATTTTGTAAGTGTTGATTTTTATTTTGTTTTCTTTCACAGCCTTAATGACGGAATACATGATGGAATAAAAATGAATTTTCAAGATATTTAATTTAACATGAAGCAAATTCACTTCCAAGAAAATCGCCGATTTGAATCGGAAAAGAAAACTATAAATATTTATGTGCAAATATTAGTAAATAAATTATTTTGTGTTAAATTTTGTTATTTTTTATTGTGTTGTTGTAAATGAGGTTTGAGAATACTTCTGAGCAAACTGCAGAATACTTCTTGAGCAAAAGGATCCCTATCTAGTTCCCTTCCCAGTCTAGTTGTCTATTTGTCTTCTAGTTGTCTATTTGTTCCCTATCTAGTGAATATTATTAAGAATAGGTGTTCACTTTTATTAGAAAGAGATGAATTAAAATTTGATTCCTTATTCTTGTAAAATTGGAGGCAGCCCTGTTATTATTGACCATGGTAAGTTTTTTCATCGCAGTACAGAGCCATAAAGTTTCAGTGTTTTATGACAACTGATTTCACTATGTTTTTCTCTGCACAAAAATTACTTGGTTCAAGAAAGTATAGTAGTTGTTAATGTGGAAACCAGCACATTTTCATTCCTGCCAACTTAAACGCATTTGTCGTAAAATTTTATTTCTACATTTGAAGTGGTAGTAAAATGTATGTTTTCTATATATTTCTTGCACTCATAAACTTAATTTGTAATCTTTATGATCACCACTATTTTTTAAAAATTTAACCATACCTCTAAATATGTAATACCGTCGTGCTAGACCGCATAAGCCTATTCCAAGTACAGCGTATGTTTCTGCCTAAAATTGTAATTTAAATTTTATTTTACTACCACTGGGGACACTCCGTTATTTGAAAAATGGTTGACCTTCATAGGATTATCAAAAATTATAGAGGCTTTTTATAGAATGTTGTGGAAATTTGGAAGTACACCATGATAAAACCGTCAAAATATGTTGGCTCTTTATGTCAGACCAACAAAATATTCTATAATTGGGTAGTTCCTTAATTTTGATGGTAATCATCACAAAGTGGAGATTTTTTGAAGGAATTTCAAATTGGAAACCAATACAATATGTTGGTCCATCATGAAGTTGTTTCGATAATGGGGTGACTGTAAGTCTTGATGGTACTATTAAGAGCTAAGATGGTTTTTGATGGGTTGTCGAGTTAAAAACCAATACAATATGTTGATTCATGATGGACTGGCTATTATATTTGTTGATCCATTGTAAAAATCCATCAAATTAGGTTGGTTCTGATTCTGTTGATTCAACATAAATTTGTTTCAATTCCGATATTGATGTGATGGTCAGTCTTGATGGTATCATCAAGAGGTGAGATGGGTTTTGATGGAAACCGATATGATTACCATGACATTCATGCTGGTCCATCGTAGGAAAACCATCAAAACTTTTGCCTTAGGTCACCATAAGTTTCACATTTCTAGGGTTCTTTGACGATTTTTTGAACTTCACCTGCAATAACGCCATTCATTTAATTAGTGTTTCAGCTGTGACTTGTATTATTTGGCATATGAAACTGTTTCATGGCAATGATATGAATGTAAGGAAGCATTACCTTAATGCTTCAAATGGACACGAGTAGCTTCGTATTGCAAATATCGGCATTTTCGTCGAATTATACGAGTTCTCTTTTATAAATATGATAATGCTTCATTAGATCGTCAACTAACACGAGGCTCTGTTCTTCCAGTGAGCACGCGTTTGATGTTGAAAAGAAGAATCCATTAACTCTAAGACATACTTTGTTAATTACATATTTACTTAATATGTAATTAACACGGCAGAAGGAGCATGTAGTCTCTATAGCAGCGTTTCCCTTGTTAGATTCCCAACGTTTGTATGTAATATTTGAACTACCTCGAATGTTTTTATTTTATCTATTCAATTTAAAATAGCTTTCGTCTTCAAGGATATGTATCAAATCAAACTTATTTTAAAAACTTCATTATGATATAAAGGTTTAAATTGTCATCAATTTTGTATAGTAACAGACTCATACAACTTCACATTTCGATAAAATTTAAATTATTAAGGAAAGTACGTAATTTTTTACGTTTCATGTAATTTAGCTCTTTCGTGGCGACGGACGAGATAACTCGTTTTCCAGCAACATTCGCTGTGCTCTATTGTATTAGTGAATATGGTTACTGATTGTAATTTATTATTATTTTTTAAAGTGAACTAAACAAGTTTCAAATTAATTTGCGATTTGTTTTAATTTTAGTGCTGTGGGGGAACTCTAAGCGCAGAGGATAGGACAAAGGCACGTTATTGTCGCGATGAAAGTGTTAAACACTAACACACCTATTTTCAGTTCTAATGAAGATTATGAGGGTTTTCTTAACATGTAAGTTCGAAAATATGAAAATTAGCAACTAATTCTTTTCGTACAGTATTTTCTCAAAAAACAAATCTTTTTTTTTTTATTGTTCAGAGAATTTTTACTCTGGTTCTGTTTAAAATTTCGTTGCTATTGAATAATTTATCAAAGAAAAATATAATTGAAATTTAAAAAAAAAATTATTTGTTTATTTGAATGAAATATTGACTATTCCCTCCTCCCATCAAATTCCGTAAAAAAAGAATTAGCGATTTTGCAGATGCTATCTCAGCTTAGAAGCCTAGAAAAGAAAAAAAGAACGCCTGTAGGCTACTTATCCATTTTGTTTTATAGACCAATAATAATGAATGCACATTGAAGTAGACCAACAGTCATCAACAATGGATGAAAACACCTATTTGCGATTTATCTTGTATCTGTTTTGTTCTTGTTCTCATTGAGTTTCCTTTATTGATATCTGTTCATTAAAACAATATCTTATAGTTCTCTCATAAAACTTAACTTTTTTCTCACTGAAATGGAGCCATTCAACTTCATAAAAAAAAATTTATAGCACTTTATGCTTATAAAATAATACAAAGATAGTTTATGGATCAATGCAAGTTCAATGCACGCTATCTGAATCAGGCATTTATCTCAGATGGAGTGGTAATTCACGCAAAACTGTGAGAATCTTTGCATTGTGACTCGTAATATTAACCCTGAACGATTTTTTTTAAAAAAAAATTTGTCGTCTTTTATTTTATATTATTATTTAACAATATATCTCAGTTTTTTTTTTACCTGTCACAAGTCGACCTGAGTTTTTCTGATGGGAATGATTAAAAATATATAACTTTATTCCTCTCTGCGTCAGATAAATTTTCCTTTTGTTACCATTTTGTATAACTTATTTCCTAAAATCCATTTTAAAAGTAATAGGCTGTTGAATTTCAAATACGCTGCCGAAATTTGCATTTGTTAGGCATGACCTCCCAATGCAAATGTGATGATTTGTTCTCCAATTCTCTTTAACTTCTCAACTTAAATCTTGAACGAACTATATTTTATACTTTATCATCTAAAATAACTTTTCTAAATAAAATTTTAGCAATTTACTGAGGTATTTTTGAACATATATTCTTATGATATGTAAAAGAAAATAGTTTTTTTTCTTAACTTTTTTCAAAAAACCCCAGGGGTTAGTTTGACATAGATTAAATTTTAAAAGTTCAAGTTCGCGATGCAGATTTCTATTTTATATTCAAAATACAGAAAAGAGGCGATAAATTCAGAAGTCGAATTATGAAACTTGTTTGGAAGACCAAACTGGAAAAAAAAGGAAATAAAAATTATAATTCATTTTTGCTTCATAATTATTGCAAAATCAGGTAAACCGGGGAGAGTACAATATAAAAAGTTGTTATCAAGAATGCTAATATTATTCAGCGCACAGAGTACTCTGAATACAAGTATATTCAAAAACTCTTTTGTACTTCACGCACAAAAGAGTGCTAAAACGCACTTCAAAGAAACATACTTAAAAAATCGGAAAGTTCGTCAGTTGTCGGACTATCACACCGTTTCATAACAAACGAAGTACAGCTTTGAAATTTCTGCTTTCAATGAAAATTTATATCTTTAAAAAATATTTACCTAACAAGTTTTTTCCGATAATAACATGAATCAACTAAATCAAGAGATAATCGTACACAATCAATATACACTGAAGAGCCGAAAAAACTGGTATACCTGCCTAATAACGTGTAGGGCCCCCGCGAGAGGTGCCGCAACGCGACCTGGCATGGATTCGATCAATGTGTAAAGTAGTGCTGAAGATAATTGACACCATGAATCTTGCAAGGCTGTCTATAAACCAGTTGGAGTAAGAGGGGGTGGGGATATCTTCCGAACATCACGCTGCAAGGCATCCCAATTATGTTCAATAATGTTCATGTCTGGGGATTTTGGTGGCCAGCGGAAGTGTCTAAATTCAGAAGAGTGTTTCCGCATGAATAATATTTTTAATTCGATTCGCTGCTAAGACAGCCTGGCATTTTAAAATATAGGCTGATAAAAATAAAAACAGTCCAAATAGGGAATTCATCGCCGAATTGTAAAAGTAAAATATATGTTATTATTAATGTTATTATGACCGTTTTAAGGACCACATTTAATTTGTCCACCCTGTGTGTATGAGAAATAAAGTACTGTCAAAAATTTTCCAAATCTGAAAAAATGAAAAATTTCCACTTTTCTGTAAAATAGGAAAAAAATTCTAAACTGATAAGAGAATGAACAAACCAATTACCATTCTCTACTACCACCGAATTTGAATCCGGAGCGGAACAGCCGTTATAGTTCATGATAAATCTGAACAGCACCCTAATATTGTCATAGAAGCACTCCTTTTCAAGAGCATCTTGAAAAATATTTTCCGTTGCCGCTGCCGTATGCAGCAGAACTGTCAAATATGTAAATATAGTTTGTCTACTGTAAGAACTCCCCCCACCACAAAGTCTGAGGCCGTCTGCTGCTATGGACGCAAGAATAGTGCATTTCAAGGAGGGTAGCTTCTCTTCACTCTAGGGCTAACACAACAGACCGAAGAAAAAGCCGACCTTTCTAGTCCCTCTCGCCGACCCAAGCCAAAACCTGTCCTAAACAGTGACCCTACTCCCTTACTTGAAATAGTCATATCTCGTTACCATAGTCACCACCACGGGTCCAGATGAATGGCTAGAGGAGTTCTCACTTTAGACAAACAATACAAATATTTCTTGGTTTCGTCCTCGCTTCAAAGAGTAAAAAACAATATTTATAAACAGTTGTTTACTTAAAATTCTTTAATAAAATTAAATGTGTTAAAATGACATAAAATGAGAACTATTGAAATATGACTTTTTTTTCTGTATGAACATTAGCCATATTGCAAAGAGAAAGTGCAAGGGTGGTGGTTTATTTAAAAAAAAAAAAATATCTAAAGAAAGCTGTTGCTAAAGCGGTTGAAAGGTATTTCGGTATTTAAATATGTAATCAATTACTTCACTTTCTCTAAAAGTGGAAAGACATTGTCGTGAGACAGGAAGCATAACAAATGGATCGAAGATGTCCTCATTTTCTGTTGGGAGACTAGACTGGGTCAACAGGCAGTCAAAGAGAAGAGTCAATAAGCCAAGAACGACGGATCTGACGGTGCAATAATTTTGCCCAGAAATCCAGGCCATTTGCTTTCTTAAGAATTTAGATATGAAAAGAGCAAATGTCACCAAAGAAGGTGCTGACACTAACCTTTCGAAAGAAAGATTTTTTTTTTTGGAATTTTAAATTAAAAAAGGAAACGAAATAGTAAAAATCAATTTAAATTATACTACTTTTACCATTATAGGAATAAGATAAAATGAATAAAAAAATTATTTAAATGCCTTCCCAAAGCTTGAGCATCTTACTTGTCATCTAATTGCAATTTATGGCTGTAATAAAAAAATCCTAAGCCTAATTTTTTTTTTCTTTTTGGTTTTCTTAGATGGCTTCATAAAATAAATAGATATTATTAAAAAGATTTGCAAAGAAGAAAAATCTATGCACATTTATATTAAAGTGGAAGTTAAGAATTATTTTCGTTTTCATTATTTTTGATATAGTAAAATATTTATAATTTGTAAAAATTCGGAATGTATAAATGACCAGATCACTTGAGCTAAAAGTACCCGAGGCATTAAGTCGTTTCAAGTTATAATATATTTATTTATAGTTATTAGGAAAATTTAAAAAGAAAAATATTAAATAATGACAAAATGCTGACTGATTGCAAAAAAATAAAAAAGTTTTACTAAAAATATTTGCTTATTTCACTTTTCTCAAAATTTTTGTAATAAAAATATCAGGGCCGTGATACCCAGGGGTTAGAGAATTGGATTTTGGTACGGAAGGTTCGGGGATCGATCCGCGACTCCACTAAAATCGCCGAGTACATGCGTTTAATTCGTAAAATCTGTAGAATCGAAAGTTCTGTGATCAGTCGCTGAACAGTACCATGAGTACGGGGATCTGGAGAAAACTTCCTTCCTCTTCAGATCTATGTCTAAATTGAGGTAGTGGCCTCACAAATTGTGATGGTATGTCTTCGGATCATCTTCAGGGATGTTTCCTAGACTGTCGCCAATTGCCCATTGTGCAGCCTAGTGCGACGTAAATAAAATACCAACCAACAAAACTATCAACCTGATCTAGTTCACTACGCATTCATATGTGATGACAACATTCTGGCATAATTTAAAGTAAAATGCTTCTTTTATTTATTAAATATCACTACAGGCAGTTTAAAAATGCAATATCTTGTCTTGTAAGGTATGAATTTTTCAGAGCGTGCGTCCCAATGATGTGACCCGGGTTCGAATACCAATGATGGCTGGGATACGAATTCCGCATCCGTCTCGCACCGACCACAGTGCTGACGTAAAATATTCTCAGTGATAGATGGATCGTAGGTTAGTGTCCACTTGCAGTCAGGCTGACCGTTGGAAGTTTTCGTGGTTTTCCTCTCTATGTAGCGTAAATGTGGGTTAGTTCCATCAAAAAGTACTCCACAAAAGCAAATTTATTCCAATATTTGATCCAGGAAATCCCTTGTCTTCTGGATTGGGTTCAAAATTACAAGGCTATAGAGCTGAACATTACTCGTAACTCCAAAATTGGGTCGGCTGTTCAATGACGGTTATAGTATGAAATAAAAAATATTAAAACACTTAGTTTTAAATGACAAAATTTGAAATGAATCAGTTGAAAATTTCCAGAGAAATAGCCAATTACAAATGCATTTTTCATTAATAATGTTAAGTCTTAATGTTTGTTTCACAGAAACTATTCAACCAAGTTATTTAAGTTCTTTAAATTGTTATTATTTAAAATTACGTGCTTAAAGAGAACCTAATCATGTAACCATTTAAACATATTTATACCCTGCAATTTTTATTGATTTCAATCATTACTGAATTAAAGAAACTAAGTTTTGCTTATGAATTTTTCTTAAAATTACCTTTCGTTAAACCAATCTTATAAGTCCCAAAATGTTCTTATTATAACAATCGATCGCAAAATGAATTTGAAAAAAGTTAATTTAAGGAGATTCGAGCTGTCAACCGATTTCCTTCTATTTGGAACCACATTTTCCGAATTGCTACTGCCTCCTATGTTTTTCAGGGACAACAATCTTAATCTCTAGGGGGAAAAAAGGCATATAAGGTAAGGTATATAGAGGCATGGAAGGTATAGTTTCAGAGAATGTGTAGCGCGCACAAAAATAAATAAATATAAAAGGAACCATCCTAAATAATTTTTGATCTAAATCTAATGATTGGATCTTCACGTCCTAGGACTTAATCTTAGTAGCTCGACGGGATGACTTCAAGTATGCTAAGCAGTGCTGACGATTTTTTAAGTTATGAAATGAAACACAAAAACGCGCTTTCTCTGATTAAACAGCCTTTTTTTTCAAAGGATATGGATTCCTGATCCTAAAAATACGGGGTGGTGGCCACAATCTATGAAATATGATCCCAATAGTTTCTTCAGGAGAGCGGTCCTAAGTTTGGACCCCTTTATCTTAATTTCACTTTTTGCGCATTTTTCCATTTCTTGAAAATTTTTCAAACGAATTGAAAAATTTTTGTACACAATATTTTAAATCGTCGTCTATCTAAAGATAATTCCAGGCATAATATCGTTAATATTCATTATTTTTTATTACTTTCTTTAATAAAAGTCAAAAGTTGTCAGAATTGTAAGGCATGCAATTTTTATATCATTTTAAAAAATGTAATTTTACATAGCAAAATACAAAATCAGTTGAATAGCTCTAGAAAAATCGAATTTTATAAAACGCCATATTTTTATTAATTAGCATATTTCAGATCACCCCCTCAAACCATTAATATTAAGTCCTAGAACGTGAAGATCGAAAATTAATCAAAGTTGTCTTTTTTTGTGCATGGTACGTCAAAGTAAGGTATACTTTCAGACGATGTTTCAGATTTGTTCGATTTCGCAAGTTATCAATATGATTAATTTTATTTAATTTTATTTTTTTATAATTTTATAACTATTCGTTGAACAGCAGACCTAAACTTGAGTTTACGGCTACTAATGTTCATCTCCATAGCCTTGTAATTTTGAACCCAATCCAGAAGACAAGGGAACTAATGGATCAGTACCCCCGTCAGATTTAACATGCATCAGTCACCATTTAATACACGAGGATTCTTCGGCTGGCTGGATGCGAACTCCCGTTCTCACAAACATAAGTTCAACGCTCTACCAACCAGACTGCCCCGGGCCCCAATACCACTAATTTGTATTTTTAAGCTGTTGTCTTTTAAGTCTTAATGTTTCTTATTTTATTACCTGAAATCCAGATATTCATCGATTTTTTCTGAAAGCTGAGTTTCTAAGTCGAAATTAATTTAGTATTTCCGATGCAATTTTAGTGAAATTTCTGGTTTAGTTCGTATTTTATTTCTTTTTAACATGTTTAGAAATTTTATTTTAGCAATATTTTGTAAATTAGTTATTAGGCTGGGAATTTTATTTATTATTATATAAATTTCATATAATTTATTATTTTATTTATATATCATTTATTATTATAATATATAATTTATATTATTTATAATTATTTATTATTATATTAATTTCATACTTATATTTTATTCCCTTTTATCGTATTTTTTCACTTAAAATTAATTAAAAATTTTATTAAAAGATTATTATATCATTTCACTCTTTTAGGATAAACAATAAAGTTTTATAAAAAAAAAATGGAACAAAATTAAATTGATCGAATTTTATTTTCAATCTAACAAATTTTACTTTCAATGTGTGGGGAGGGGGAAATGGCATATTAATCAACATAATTAAACAAAAACATCACTTAAACTCTCAATCGCTAACAGTTAAAAAAAAAAGATTCAAAAGTCACGAATGAGTTTGTATTTCTGTAGTTTTTATTGAGGTTTCGTTTTATGAATGGGAATTTAAAAACGATTACAGTTTATTTATTTTTTTCTCATTACCTTTTCCAGTAATAAATACGGATTTCCGATGAAAAGTTTCAGTCAAATGACAGAAAGGAAAGAAAAAAAAGAAAAAAGAAAGAAAGAAATCGTAATGATGTAACTTATGATCCGTTAATGTGATAAGGGATGCGTCACAACTATGCAAGTTGTTTTATTTTTCTCTGAAATTATTGTTGGTTTTTATAATGACAGGTATGGTTTTTTACAAGTTCAATTCCTTTCCGAACCGGAACTACAGCCAATCATAATGCTTTAAAGCCTGAAGCTTTGTCACTTCCCTATGGCCGTAAACATTTCACAAGCTTTTCGAAAGGCTTCTACTCTCCAAACAACCCATGTGACCCGCCGGAAATTTCCGGAAAAAAAGAACGCAGTCGCATCGTTAACCTCTTAGAAAGAAGTTTGATTCCTCCTGAACAAGTAGTCTAACAATTCCAGCTCAACATCATTTCAAACAATGCTTAGGATCAGTCTTCATTCACTGAAAATGATGCTCGCAGTAACGATTCTCTTAGCGACATTGTGCGCGTGCGCTAATGCAATTGATAGGGACATTAAATCAAAAGGACTTATGAGTGATTTGGTTCAAAAACCTATTTTTTATTCTGGTGAGATGAGAAATGTAAGTCTTCATACATTTTTATTTTTTTAAATTATAAACTTTAATTGGAAATTGAAACATTTCACGACTTTAATATGCTTATTAATATACTTTAATATGCTTATTAATAATTTAGGTAGAAAATTTATAATTATTTAATATTATATGTACCTTAGCATAAAAAAACTTTTTTTATGGATTGAAAATGTTTAAGAGAAATCCTTATTTTTAATTCTAATCAATATTGTGTCAATAAAAAACTTTTTTTAATTTCTATATTATAAGTGTTAAGTATGTCAATTATTAAGAGGAAATAAAAGTAATGATTAATTTTAATTGATGTAACGTTTAATTAAACAATTACATCTTTATAAACTTTATATCTAAAGTGATTGGTCTCTTACGATACTTGCGATAAAATACTTTATATTTCAGTGAGATGTCGTATATTTAACACCTAATTTTTAACTACTCGTAACTTTAATAAATGCGAACTCATAGTACTTGTAGTTTTAAAGTACTTACAACAAAGTTCATCAAAAATACTTTTAAGGAGTCAAATGCTTTTCATAATACTGCTTTTTTTTAAAAAAAAGAAAAAATATATGACTGCTGTGTAAAAATCTGCTCTCCTAAATAAATAAATATTGTGTCATTTTTTTTAGCTATAAACCTTAGCAATTTCGAAAGCGATATTCCAATAGGTTAGTTATAAATTATGTAACTATCAACTCTATATATTGTAACTATTAACTCTCCGTTTAATGAAAAATTAAATTGTCAAAAATCGCTATCATTTGCTACATTTGATGACAATATTTAAAAATTTTATTAATAGATTTTCGTGTATAAGCAATAAATAACGAAATACTCCGATACTATTCCTAGAATATTTTTACGAAATTATAGAAATATTTCTCTAATTAAAATTTGGTAAATAAATAAAAATAATGTTTTAATGACTAAAGTTAATTGTTAAAATCGAAAAAGAGAGAAATGTTTTCACCTAATATTTTCGACATTGTTTAAATTTTATTAGAAAATGTCGAACAATTTATAAAGAATATTTTTATTTTAAATATAAAATATCAATTATGTATTGCAAGAAAAAATAAAAGAACAGTCAAAGGTTTAATAGAAATTTAAATAAAATACATTGCTTATTACAGCTATTAATACCGAATTTTAAACATTCACTTTTCTGAGTTAGTACTAAGTAAAAAATAATTGAAAATTGAATGCGTTCAAATGAAAGCAATAGATTTAAACCTTTAGAGTTCATTACCTATTATTGCCTAAGTTTGTGCAGATGCACCTTTTGTATGCACCTTTAACTTAATTTGGTTTTATATTTCTTAAAATTAATTATTTCTTATTACTTAAGTTCTTACTACTGTTCTAAAGTTCGCTCAATGAATAGTTTAAATTATCTTTCGAAATGACAATTATAATAATTTTATTCGAACAAAAAAAGTAACTTTAAGTAATCTGTGTGTAAATACTATTCATCTATAGAGATAAATTTGAACTTCGAAAATAACAAAAAATACAACACATTAAAAATTATTCGTACTTGCATATACATATTCTTTTCAGTTTTTGTTTTTTTTTTTTTTTGTTTTTTTTAAGTTTATCACATTACCGTGGAAGATATCCTTTCTAAACAATATTAATATTAAAAATTTATTTAAATATAAAACCCCAATATGACAGAAAAAGTTTTGTTTCAAAAATATTTATTTGGAATTTTTGTTTCAAAAGAAAAAAAAACAAGTCCCATGAGATTTTTTATTTAATTTTTAAGAAGTCAAACCTTTTAAACTGTTTAATTTTTGAATGTCTTGAAAAAGATTCTAAAACGTTTCAAAAATGATGAAAATGTTTATTACGTAAAATATAATAATATCATGAATATTTGAAACTACAAACGTATGTCCATTACTCTATCTACAGTATTCTATCATAATATGTATATAATATGTATATTATGTTTAGAAATATGTTTTAATGTTTTAAATAAACCCAATATGGAAAAATTATAAATATCAATTTCTTTAAAAATTTAAACATTGCATAGTTGTAATAGTTTTACCATACACCTTTTGCATGCTGAACACACAACAAAAACTATGAAATTTTTATAAAATTGCTCAAAATTTTGCTAAAATTTAATTTCTTTGCATTCAAACAATTTTTTTTAAACTTAATACCGGCCATTAAGGAAAAAATTAATTTTAGTTTAAAAAAAACAATTGCTTTATGAATATGTATAAACACACAAAGAAAAAAGTATAGTCAAAACTTCCAGAATATGGTAAAATTTACTGTGTCTGGTTCTATGGGAGCTACCAAAAGCTCGGTAATTTTTATCGAAGAGCTTAGAATGATTACTTTTTGAAGCACGCGTTCGATTTACGCCGATTCTGTCGAGACTTCTTACGGCTTTTTAATAAATATTTTGGCAGTTACACACAGATTACATAGATTTCTAAGCAATTTTTAAAACCCAGATATTTTTTTTTTAAATGATACTATAACGACTCAAGAATCTCAAAATGCGCATATGAGTTATCATATGCGCATAAAACCTTCCAATTTTCGAACACTTAAGTTCGTTTTGCACCGATTTCCAAGGTTTTCAATGGCAATACCGAAATTATTTATGTGGATTTCTACATGATTTTTCCAATTTTTCGTACATGATTTTTCCTACATGAATTCTTATTTTTTAAACATGATATTATATGAAAACGCGGAATCAGAAATTTAAGGAATTGGGCGAAAATCAGAAAAAGAAGATTTTTTTCTACGATGATTCTTGAAAACACGAGCGAAAACGGGAAAAAAATCGATTGTTCGATCTAAATTCTCTGACCTATTTTCTTAAAAATAAGTATTAAAATATAAAAAATGTCAGGTCGTAATTGAAAAGTTAAGCATAAACGCCAGTCAAAATTTATCAATATAGTTATATCAATGTTGATATGATTCATCGTTCCATATATTAAGGTGGCAGTAAATTTGAATGTTTTAACAAATTCCAACATTTCTAACGGTGTGTGTATAAAGAAGAAAAACAAAACTTTTATTTGAAATAACAAAAAAAATTACTAATTGCTACCTCTTTTTAAGTTTTTGTTATTTCTGCCTGGAACGGTAATAGAAAACTTTTATTCAAAGAAAAAGAAATAAAATGAAGATTATTCACTTTTACATGGTCTTTGAACACGCTTTGCAATTATTCAACTTATTTTACTTGTTCCGCAATGTTTCCTTAAGTATGGAAGCTCATTGTTTTTAATCAATGTTGTGAAAATAAAAAGCAGTCAACGTGTTTCTATGACGTGATGAATTATTGCATTTATTTCGCAGTGACATTTTCCCGTTTCTCATAAACTTATACGGGAATTTTTATTAAAGAACTTAAACAGTACATTGCAGAAATTTCTACTTTTATGTAGTTGCTGGTTTGTTTAAAACTACCTGTCTTTCACAAATGAGCCAAAAGATAGTTGATATTGTAAACTGTTACGTATGTGAAATATTAATACAATTTATATTAACAATTCACTTTTTGAAATTCCGTGGTTAATTTTTTTTAATTAAATTTTTTTTAACAGCATTAAATTCTAACACTATGATATCTCATTCTGTAGACAATTTTTTTCCATTTAAAAAAGAGAGTGGTCTATCAAACAGTGCAATTCATTATAGAATTTTTAAAGAATTCATTAATCTTAATGTTACAAGTTTTTTTAATTAATGAAGCCGCGTTGATAGAAAAATATTGGATCAGATACGAGTAAGTGGGATAATGTTTTTTTTAAAAATGGAGAATTTTCAAGAACTATTGAACTGATTTATTTTAGATTTTATCGCTTAAAATTACGTGCTTTAAGAGGATATAGTCGTTTTATAATTTTACAATTCAGAGTTTTTCGAACATTATAAAATTAAATTCTTAAAATAATAACTAATTACTATAAATAATTTGTTGTGAGAAGTTATATTTTGCTAATCGTGATTTACTAGTTGGTAGGAAGACTTTTTGATTCGAAGAAGGTGCAGATATTTTTTATTCCTTTTTTTAAGACAAAGCAAAGTAGTAAAAAAATGAAAAATTTTAATTAACATCATAAATCCAAACTTTCGATTGATTTTCTGATTAACTTATAGGAGTATATCTTGCAAATAATATTTTCCCTGCTCCTATCCATTATATATTGGAGAAAAGAAATTCAAATCAGTAGGAAAAAGGAAAGTTTAGCCTGAAAGGAAATTTTTGGACCTGGTTAATTACAATCGGTGCTTATTAATTAATTGAGATATCCTAGGTTATTCAGGTTGGCACATTGCATCTTACACTATAGGAAATTTTGGATAATGATTAGTGATAATGTTCAGATTTGCTGCGACTGTTATATGGTGCAGGCTAAACAATATTATCGTGCAATTTAGTCCTTCTTTATTGTTCGTCTTGACGTTCATCTTTCTTCCTTTGCTAGAAATTTTGAAGTATCTTGAACAACAATTGTTCAATTTTGCTGCAACCTGAATATTGATGTAAGATGAAATTTATTATCGTACTCCTTAACTTGATTACACACTATGAAAAAGAATCTGCTCAAAACTACCTGAATATGATAAAATTTACTGTGTTTCTGTCTCTGTGGGAACACTAAAAAGCACGGTAATTTTTACTGAAGCTCTTTGGTAATGATTTTGGTAACATTAGCGGTAAAATATAGTTTCATAGTATGTGATAAAAATTGGAAAATGTGATAAAACTTGGTAATTTTATCACAATACCTTAAAACATGGCATAATAACCATTTATTGGGTTAAATTCATTTTTCAGTTTTGAATTTTTTACTAAATGTATAGTAATATGAACTATAATTTTGAAAACCAGAATTTCCGGTAAATCGTTACCGTAATAATTGCTAAAAATTCATATATTTTGGGTTTATTACTAAAATTCCAGTTCTTTTTGATAAAAATGTCTTTACTATACAGTACGGTAATTTTATCAGAATTTTTTTTTCTCTGAGCACGATACTATAGTTCAGCTTGAGCTGAATTGTTGTCCAATTTAACATATTAAGGCTACGGAAAATTTGCGCGGTGTTAGGATTCAACGTTTAAATGATTTGTTGAGAAGATCAATCATAAAAGTCTAGATTATTAGAAATGAAACGTTTCTTATTTTGCTCTTTGTGCGCGAATAAATTTTGCAATCTTTAAAAGAAAATTTATGTTTACAAAGTTTAATCGCAATTGTTATTCTATTGACTACTTCAACAGATATTATCTAAGAGGGAAGTGGGAAAAAAACAATATCTTACTCTCTTTTATATTATTATTATTATTATCAATATCTTTCACCTCGAACCGTAGCTTTGTAGCTTTACTTCGGAAAAGCCGTGAATCATTCAGTTGGTGTTTTAAGGCTATGACCTAAAACTAGATCTTGGAAGATTGTTATTTCAGTTTCATTCTCAGACATTTGACTCATGCATCATATTATGAGTCAAAACAAAACCTTTAAAGTACATAAAATAATACTTGCATAGTAATATATAATATTAAAAGTTTGTTCTAAGTTTGTTTCTGAATTGAGTTGTAAACTTATGTTATTATTTAGATTTTTCATCTGAAATATACAATTGACAAGTTTTCTTTTCTTTTTTTAATTGATCGGAATTTTTAGTTTTAACGTAAATTAACTATTTATTTTTTTGCAAAATATTTCTAAATCTTTGAGTAACTTTTTTTTAAATTCACGTTATACTTTATATTAGAGATACTTGTATTCAAAATACTAATTTAATATTCGTTATAGTAATACAAAAGTAAATAAAAGTGTACAAATTAGTTCTACATGGAGAAAAAAATTCTGTTAAAATTACCGGACTGTATAGTAATGACATTTCTGGTAAGAAAAACAAAAAAAAAAACATAATTCTGGTTCATAAAGCCAAATTATACAGTATTTAAACCATTTATTTAGTAATTTTTCCGTTCAAATAGTAATGGTTTATTAGAAATTCTGGTTTTCAAAATTATAATTTTTATTATTCCACATTTAGAAATAATACAAAACTTAAAAGTAAATTTGACCGTATAAACGATTTTTATGCCATGCTCTAAGGTATCATTACAAAATTACCAAATTTTACCACATTTACCAAGTTTTATCACACATTACAAAACCATATTTTATAGTTAATTTCACCAAAACTATTACCAATTATAAAAAAATCTCTTCGTTAAACCAAGCTTTTTGGTATTCCCATAGATCCATAAATTTTACCATATTTTGGTAGTATTGGTTGCACTTTTTTCTTAGTGTAATAAAAATATATTTCCAACTTAATTTTTATAACCGTAACAGTGAAGTAACTGCAGTTTTTACAGTGTAGGAAAAATCTATATAAAAATACTGATTATTGCTGTAAGCTTATAAATCATTGCTGAAAAGCAATTATTAAGAAAAAAATTTCCTAGTATGCTTTATTTTATTAAAAAACTTTCTTTATTTTGTTCATTTTAAATTTGATTTCGTGCACTTTCAGACTGAAAATAAAGGCTTTAAATTAATTAAAATATTTTTCACCAAGTCAATTTTATAACAAAGTCAATTAAATAACAAACCATCGTCTCATGCAAGCAATTTTAAAACGTTATATTTTTTTTTTCTAAATGGGTAATATAGAGAAAACTTTTCACATGTTTGTCAATATAGTGATATAGTTTGTCAATATAGTGATATAGTTTGTCAATATAGTTATATTTTGGGTGGAATTTAGTTAAGTTGAATGTTAACACATCATCTGTTTGACCAATACAGCAGAATGCTTGAACATATAATTTAATATTTCGAAATAATTGCTCAATTTCAATTTTATTACGTCATTCTCATCTCCCATTACAATATTCCATTGCGAATTTGCTAAATTTCACATTTTTAAGTACTTTCCTTGCAGTAAAAAACAGCGTAATAAATTCAAAACTTCATCCGTCAACAAGTGTTTTGAGTGATTCAGACTCATATATTACGCATTATGTATAACCACATACGGCACGTAGTAATTGTTAATAGCAGCCATTTTCGAATGCATTTTTCATTCACAACGAAGTCACATTAGTCTTCAAAGCATGAGTTATACCTTAACTTGCAAAAATAATAAAGAAATCTCTTAAAAACAATGCGTCAGTTTCTAAAAGTAACCATCTTCAATGAATCAAGATATAATAAGATAAAAATAAAGGTCTTAGACAAATTACCGAGGTCATAAACTGCTTGTATCACTTTGTTTCACTTTGAGGTTTAATAAAACAAATGCAAATAACTGTCATTTTCGAAAATTTTGATACTTTAAAAACAGGTGTTCCGATACGTGCCATCTTACAATATTTCGTCTGAAGTTAGGGGAGGTTGAACGTGTATTTAGGCCTTGAAGAAGAACTTTTACTTACGCTTTAACTCACAAAAAGAAGAAAATAGATTCGTGAAAATAAATTCACATGAGTACACGAGACCTTTGTTTTTAAATTACTTTATAATGATAGGCGTTTTTCTTTTTTATTTCTTTTTTCACAATTTTGCTGAATTTTATATTTTTAAAGTATTTTGCCCGCTGTAAAAAACAACGTAATAAATAAAAACTTCATCCGTAAACAGCTGTTTTGAGTGATTCAGACTTTTATATTATGTAATGTATAAAACCACATACGGCACGTAATTGTAAATAGCAGTTATTTTCGAATGCGTTCTTGGTTCACAAAGAAGTCGCCCGAGTCTTCAAGGTGTGTGTTATACTGCAACTCGCAAAAATATTAATGAAATCTCTTAAAAACAATGCGTCAGTTTCTTAAATTAACCATTTTCATGAATCAAGATAAAAATAAAACAAA
The DNA here is from genome assembly GCF_043381705.1 of Parasteatoda tepidariorum. NCBI lineage: Eukaryota > Metazoa > Arthropoda > Arachnida > Araneae > Theridiidae > Parasteatoda > Parasteatoda tepidariorum. The sequence goes on along the minus strand of NC_092214.1, from coordinate 49,148,543 downwards.
AATAAAGTTTTAAACAAATTACCGAGGTCATAAACTGCTTGTATCACTTTGCTTTACTTTGCGGTTTAATAAAATAAATGCAAATAACCATCATTCTCAAAAATTTTGATATGTTAAAAACAGGTGTTCCAATTCCATCTTGCAATATATCGTCTGAAGTTAGGGGAGGTTGAACGCGCATTTAGGCCTTGAAGAAGAACTTTTACCTACGCTTTAACTCACATAAAGAAGAAGAAAAAAAAATTTGAAAACTAAATTCACATGAGTACATAAGACCTTTGTTTTTAAATTACTTTTTAATGATGGGCGAATATTTTGTATTTACTCGCCTTTGTAAGATGACTGTTATAGTTTACCTTGACCAACTAATAATACGGGATGTTGGGTGGATGCTGTCTTTTGTATGAAAATAAATTAACGCAATACGATTACTGAAATATTTGAATAGATTTTTCAATAATCGAGAGAAAAAAAAAATCTGTAGATAACTATGTTATTGAACTTGACGAGAGTTTGAACAATGCGTGAGAAAGGAAATGAATCTAATGCGTGATTTTAACTAACCATTTATTTTGATCATAAAATTGTTTGAATAATGAGTTCTTGTTTGTCCCGCTAGGATTAATTTTTGTTAACGTGAATAATTTCAGAAATTCTATAACACTTCGGAAATTCCCTTATTTGTTTCGCTTATTCTCCAGTTTCGCTTATTTGTTATTCTCCTGACGTTCAAACAAGGATAGATTTTAAGAAATCAGATTTGTCTGTCGGAAGTAGTAAACTCACATTATTGCTCGAGGAGGACACATAATGATGAATATTTTTGTATCAATTTGGCTATTATTACTTAAAAGAACATCTGTAGACATTCTTCTTATTAACATATATTGTGATAACCTCGGTAAAGCGGGCATCCTTGTGATAGATTAAATTTTCCGCTATAGAGAAGAACAAGGCGATTAAAGATTACAATGCTGTAAATTGATTTTACTAATTTAATATGATTGCTACACAAATACATAAATTGAAAGTAGAAATTACAGTAATAATTATTTAATCCTAATAGAATCATCATGATTAAATTTCATAAAAAATGTGAAAAAGCACAATTTTTATACTACTTACAAAGCTCACATGATACTCTATACTAATTCAACAGGGGAAAAATATCTAGTAGAATTTTGTTACAAATGATTTAGGCATCTTAGATTTTTTTTAAATGCATTTTCGCTTCCTATAACATTTTAAGCCTTTTTGAAGTGATAAAATTAATTTTAAAAAAAAACTGTAAATAAACACAATATTAATTGTACTACTTATAAAACTCACATGCTACTGTCTATATTGTGCAAAAGAACTTTTTATTTTGTCCGAATGAAATAACTTTGTCCTAAATTATTTCGGTCCCTCAGATATTTCTTGATGCATTTTCTTTTCCTTTAACATTTCAACTCAAATTTCAACATTTTTAAATAATAAAATCAATTGAAACTCACTATCCTCCTCTGAAAACGGTATAAGATCAGAAAACACCGTTGCTGAACAACATTATCACTGAATTATATCACTCTATGCTAATACAAATTTAATTAAAACCTGCTCAGAACTTATGAAGATAACCTACCAAAACAATTCTCTTCATTTTGAACCCTAGCGTTAATGTTAGTCTCTATTAAAAAGCCAGCATTAAATGTCAGGCTACAATACATCTTTATAAAATAAATTCTAAGATTTTCAACAAAAAGAATGAAAATCTGTTGCAATACTCGTCTTTTTCAAAGTTTGCGTAATGAACAAAAGGCTTTTTTTTAAATCGTTTTGTTTTTTAAACTAAATAAATATCTTCATTATTTTAAATACCGTAAACCGGGGCGAGTCTACCCATTTTTTCAGTTTGTCAACTTTCAAGTGGTCAAACTTTTGTAAATATTAAAGAAAAAAGGCTTTTAATAGGTGTTTCGGAATCGCTATTTATCCCTCTTTAAAGCTGTGAAATCGCTTTTAGAAAATATTAACAGTTACGCTGTTACTGTATATTTTTATAGAACTGTTGACAAATCTCTCGTATGGGGCGAGTCTACCCATTCTACTAAAATGAATGTTAACATTGTAAATAATCAAATTTTACTATTAAATTGTTATTTTAGTTACTATATAGGATATTTATGAAGTAAAATTCATAACTTTATTATATATTCCATTTTTTTATTCATAAAATAACACAAATTGAGTATTTGATCGATTATCACATTTTGATCACAGTTTTGTTTTTATAATCATTAACATTATAAAATAACATTTTTTTCTGATTATTGTTGATAAAAATAAATTAAAATTAATATAAATTTACAATTAAATAATTAATAAATAATAATAATTAAAGATTATTAACAAAATCGAAATTCAAACATTGGGAATCATGAAAAATCCTTTTCCCATTCTTTTGGGAGGTAATAATAATTTATAAATAATAATTTATTTAACTTGCATTAAATAAAAAAAGTTAATTTTGTAATATAAAAATTGAAAAAATAGGTAAAATAAACATATTTTATATTTACATTTATATTTAACCTATAAATTTTCTTATTAATGATAAATTTATCAATGCAGAATTAAAATAATATACTCAAATTCATTTAAAATGACTTAATTTTAATATAAACAAAGTTCTAAATTATATTATTATGCTTTATTAAAACTAAATACGAATGGGTAGACTCGCCCCGCGAATTCTGGCTTTTTGTTTACAACAGCAAAACTTACATTCTTTTTGTTTTTTTTTATATAAAATTAATGTAATCTTAGTCTTAGATAAGTTTATCACTTAACCAAAGTGAAAATAGTAATAATAATAATATACTTACGGAGCACCAACTAAAAGTTTGCTGATTTTCAATACAAATCTCTCAAAAGACGTTTGAACAGGTCGGTTAAAAAGACACCAAATAAATAAAAACGGATCAAACTACTACAGCGCCATCTTCCTTAGAGTCTGAACTAAGTCCTCCATTGGTAAAAATTTTTTTATTTGCAATTTAAAATAGTGAAAATTAAATAAAACTAAAATGGGTAGACTCGCCCCTGGATGGGTAGACTCGCCCCGGTTTACGGTACTATATAAGCTGTTAATGTGAGATATTGAAATAAAGAAAATATATCAATTTTCATATTTTTTAAAAAGATATTAAAATTATTTTGTCCCTCCCCTTTTTTTGTCAAGTTCATTACAGTATAATTATTTAAACCGAAATTATTATTTTGCTCTAAAGCTCATAGTACCTCATTTGAGGCATCCACTGTTTTCAAAATAAAAGGATTTCCAGAAACAACGAGAATCAATTTATTTCAAGTATAGTATTTTCAATCCTTTCGTAGAAACATTATCCTTAATTTTAGTTAAGTTAAAATCTTTTGTTTTTTCATATATGGAAAATTAGTACTTATTTGATATCTTAAGAAGATATTCATTATGTTATCAGAGATAAAAATGACGTAATATTTTTTTCTTTCCTTTTTTTATTTGCTATAAATATATGCTTACTATTTAACGGTTTAGTGGCTAAGGCGATGAACTGACATTGTAAAGGACTGAAGTTCTATCCTCCAAGCTTCTGTCAGCACTGAGAAAAAATGGTAAAATTGACCGTGTTCCTAACTCTTTGCTAACATCAAAAATTTTTGCAATTTTTCCCGAAGGAAGGACGTGGGGTAATAAGAAAACCAGAATTTCCTGTAAATTACCTTATGAACGGAAAAATTGCCAAATGAATGGTTTAAATACCATATATTTTGGCTTTATTACCAGAATTATGGCTTTTCTTTTACCAGATATATCACTACCATACAGTATGGTAATTTTGCTAGAATTTTTTCTCCATAAGTTATAGAAAAAACGTTATTAAAACTGAAATTACTTACAAATAATAACAACCACATATCGTGAGATACATATAATATTTATATGGTAGGTCGAAAACTGTATCATAGTATTTTTAAACCAAATACAAAGAAGCATTACAAGTTCAAAATAGAATTTTTATTATTTTAAAGATTCTGTAGCTTTGTGAATAATGTGGTAATAAACTACGATGGTTTTAAAATACTGTCTTTAAATTATATTTTATTACTTTACGCTTCATTGCGTATTTTTAGTTTCATATGTAGCTGCGGGCTTTTGTAGTTAAAGTCAATCTTAACCTTCAGGCATTTATATCAATGTGGTGGTCAACGAACTCTATTTATTTCTTTTGAAAATGTAATCACCATGTATGCTAAGATCTGTTTGACTTGCACGAAAGTCAGCTATTACTTTTTATATTACTCTGACTCATTGGAAGTCTGATATTTAGTGATTATATGATCTCGTATAAATCTCAATAAAATGTACGATTTATTAATGCAATCATAACCAATTTCATAACTAAAATTTCTATTTTAATGTTTGCTTTTTTTTAAATTTGTATATACTAGCTAATGGAAGGGAAATGTAATGTTTTTAAGAAATACACTTTAGAATAAATATTGTTTAAGTAATTTATTGTTAGTTTTATGAACTATTGAGTATCTTTAATTTAAATCAAGACATAAAAAAATCAAAGATTCATCCTTTCTCGATATTGATTTTTTGAACAAAATGAAGTCTACTGTAGCAGTTAGGTTTAAAATTATTTTTTCGTAGTTGCTGTGCTAATGTAGGTTCATAAACTATTTATTTGTTCTGAAACTGTTTTAGTGATTATGTGATCAATACTTTGATTTATGAATACGATGATTTCCTGATTCATTTATTAGCTTTCATACGGATAGAAGAATTCTGGTAAAATTACCGCACTGTATTGTAAATGACATTTCTTGTAAAAAAAATTCTGGTTAATAAAACCAAAATATACGTTGTTTAAAGCATTGATTTGGTAATTTTTCAGCTCATATGGTGATGGTTTACTAAAACTTCCGTCTTTTAAAATTATTGTTTTTATTACTCCACATTTAGTAAAAAATACGAAACTGAAAAACAAATTTCTCAAATAAATTGTTTTTATGCAATGTCTTAAGATATCATGATAATTTTTCAAATTTTATCGCATATTATAAAAAACATATTTTATTGTTAATATCATTACCAAAGCTCTTTGGTAAAAATTACCGAGCTTTTCGGTGTTCTCATAGAACCAGAAATGCACTAAATTTTACCATATTCTGGTGGTTTTGACCATGTTTCTTTTCTCTGTGTATCATCGGTTCTTTTCTTTTTTTTCACAGTTGTATCAAGAATAATCCATAGCATTGGTTTACATAACGATGCACTAAAACAGAAAAATGGGCGAATTTAATTAAAATTCCAATTTTAAAAACAAAATCTCCAGGATTTTTATTTTATTTTTTACAATTCGAAACTTTAGAAGCATTATTTTTAAAAACTCAACTGTTCCATAAGCAAATAAATAATAATATTTTAAATAATGAAAGTTTTAAACAGTTTTAGTACCAATTCTTTTTCTGTTCCGGGTAAATTACAGCGTTGTAACTCAATCCGAAATAGTTGTTAAATTATGGGGTTAACTGGCTACATTTTTATAATGAATTTTCAATAATTTCATTCTATAAATACAACTGCTAAATCGTGAATTAAAAAACTTTCAGTTGAATTCTAGATAATTTTTGAAGTTTATATTTATCATAGATTTTTATGCTTCCAAATGTAGGAGAGAGTAGGGTAAGGCGGAATAGCTAAGATTCGAAGGCCTGTTGGAGCTAAACTGTTCTAACTATAAACAAGACCTTTAATCATGATATTTATTGTGTAGTTGTGTACAAGCGAGAAAAAGTCATAAATGTACTACATTTTTCATAAATGATTTTTTTCTAGTAAAAGTTAAATCACCCTATCTTACTCCACTAGTGGGGTATGACTTGGTTCATATGAAAACTCTATAGGAATACTAGAATTTCAAGGAAAAATTAGCAGCATTTTTATTTTATAAGGCAATATTATGAACGAAATTCACTTTTAAAGTAATTATTTTCTTCCTCTGCCTTGCATCAGCTTTCGTAGGCCCAGCAAGAACTCTTTTCTCATTGTATCCATCCACATTTCTTTTCTTTTTCCTTCAGTTAGAATATACATCATTATAATATAAACAATCAGCATCTAATGTTTTTTTTTCGTCCTCATCAGAACAAACATCAATCAAGGATTTAGTTTTTTCTTCCTTTTTTTTATAGAACTGTTCTGTCATCTTAATTCTTCATACGTTTCTCTTTTTTCTTCTTTTTTTTGGTCACTTTGTTTTTTCATTTCTTTATCCTGGTATTTTAAATCGGCTATAATATCATACCCCAACTTGCCAAACCTGGTTTCATTCATAGACCAGAAATTATTGAAACAAAACAGAACCATTATTTAACAAAACCCTTATTGCTTGTTAGAATATGGATTGTTAGTGAACATATATTAAGAGGGGCAAAAAAAATTATAACTGTAAGGACCAATGAATAAGGATTGCATAAAAATAGAGTTGACACGATGTAACAAACTTATCTACGCAGAATTCAACAACAACAATACGCAAATATGGCCGATTCTTCTTCTTCTTACCAAGTAGAATTTAAATTCAGAATCTGTTTGTTAAAAAGCAGAATTAATTTCTCCAGAATCGGAGTAGCCGGTCTAACCTCATTCTCCCTTGTAGAATGTTCACGAAAAATATATAATTTTTCGGAGCAAGTTTATTTAAACAAGGCATGTTTAATATTATATTTTTCTTTAATCACAAATAATCAAAGATAGATTAAAATTTATCACGCTACTTTGATATAAATTTATTTTTTAAAAAAGGCCTCTTTTAAGCGACAATTTCAATGAAGTCACTAAAAACTATCAAGAGTAATTTTATTGCCTGATCATGTTTTAAAAACCGTGGCTTTGTTTTCACCTTGAAATGAAAAAAAGGTCAGAGAAAACCCTGGTTATACTTATAATTAGATGCTAATGCATTACTCATAAATTTGAATGCAAAAACTTATAAATTCAAAAAAGCATCAGCCCATCAAAAGACTGCCATTTAGTATGCCGAGAAAGTAAACTGTATCATTTAATAAATCTAAACTTTGAGAGTAAACACTTACTAAAGAAACAAGTTTTACAGCTTATAAAAAGGAAGCAAGACAAACCTTCAAAATTTATCAATCTGCCAAGCTATTGACATAAATAAATAATAGTTTACTAAGAAATGTGTATTGATTCCTTATTCTCAACCGCAGGCATTTTCATTACAAGTAGAAGAAGCACTAATAAACGACTATAATGTGACATTAAGTATCAATTTAAGGTATAAACGTAGAAAAAATAAAATAAAAGATAATAATAAAATATAATAATAAGAAAATATTTATTTTCTTAATAGTGTAGTTTAGGGATAAAATTCTTTGCCTAAAACAAGATAAACTCTTTTATAAGGAGAGTCATTATGCAACTTCAAAATAGTAAGCACATATCAAGATTAGTACTTGGATAATGTTTATTAAAAAAGTAAATTAATAAATAAAATAAATAAATGAGCAAAATAAAGAAAATCCTCATTTCTAACTTAGATAGCATTACAAATAAAAAAGTAGAGCATTCTTGCAACTATCCACTAGCAAAGGTGGGTAGTTAAGAATTTATAATTTTACGACCAACAGCTTGATGGTAGCAATGTGGTCAGCATTGCACGTCAGTCGCCGCAAATACCCCCTCTGAAAAAACACTCTGGTAAAATAACGGTACCGTACGGTAATGACATTTCTGAAGGGAAAAAAAACCAACATAATTCTGGTAATAAAAACCAAAATATGCCATATTTAAACCATTCATTTAATAATTTTTCCCTTCATATGGTACTGATGTATCAGAAATTCTGTTTTTCTAAATTATAATTCTTATAATTCCACATTTAGTTAAAAAATACAAAACTGAAACGTAAATTTAACCGAATAAATTGTTTTTATGCCATGCTCTAAATTATTATGATAAAATCCCCTCATTTACCAATTTTTGTCTTACATTATAAAACCATAATGTATTGTTAATTTTATCAGAATCATTCCAAAAGATTTCCCGTTGATGTAACCATACTTTTTTTCTCAACTCATAACAACTGCTATCTGTATTAAGTTTTGATTCGTAAGAATTGCATTAGAATTTCTGATTCACCAGAAGAACAATAGAAATTTGATAACATCAGAATTAAGACAAAGTTCTTGATTCATTAGAATTATAGAATTACGACAAAGCTTATAATTATAGAATAATAATATTTATAGATTTCATAAGAATTGCAACAGTGATTTTGCTTTACCAAAAGCTATAGTTTTTGTTTCATTAAACGTGTTCATGTTCTATTAGTCTTTTTTCAATTCGTATTTAAATGTTTCATCACGAAAAGAAATTAAGATAATTAAGTGAGTAACTGAAGTTTGCCTAAATATTTATCTTTCAGTAACTATATTTTACTTTTTATTCATGATAGTTAATACTCTGAACACAACACAAAACTATTAATTCGAGTTAAGAAATAACTTATTTACAAATTTCTATGCCTTTAATCTTTGATAGTTCATACTCTGAACACAACACAAAACTATTAATTCGAGTAAAGAACTTATTTTCAAATTTCTATGAGTCTGCACGCTTTTTATAACAATAAAAATTTGCAAGACTTATCGAGAGTGAAGCTGATTTTTATCCCGGTCCCTCAGACTTTTATTTATAAACGTATCTATGCCTTTAGTCTTTGATAGTTCATTCTCTGAATACAACAAAAAATTATTAATTCGAGTTAAGAAAGAACTTATTTACAAATTTCTATGAGTCTATACGCTTTTTATAACGATAAAAATTTACAAGACTTATCACGAGTGTAGCTGATTTTTTTCCCGGTCATTCGGACTTTACTTATAAACATATCTAAGCCTTTAATCTATGTATAAATCTTGTAATTTTTTCGATGATTAATAAAATCGCTTTCAAAATATTAGGTTATTCAAAGTATTCTGCATTTTAAAGCCCTTATTTTTTATTTTCTTTTTGCAAGCAATTTGGTAGATGATAGTTCTGTGACAAAAATTTTTGAACGAGGATCTATAATACATCTCTATAAATTAAAAATTTATTTCAGATCTGTTTATTAAAGGTTAATTGCATATTATTCAGCAATTATTAAGTACTTGAATTATAGGATATATTTAAAATTGGGGAACTTTGAAAATAAACGGGTCGAAAATCCTACAAAAATCAACTACTCACAGCCAATTCTGACACAAAGTAGGCTTCAAATGTTTCCAGAAAGCAACCTTTGACCCTAGATCTCAAGTTCATGTTCTTCTTTCATACTTTTCATAACTTTCAATGATAGAAACGTGTTTAAACTTTTTATAAGATAAAAAAAAAACTTCTGCTCTAATTTTTCTTGAGGGTGATTGCACGGCCAAGAATTTTCACTGACACTACGTAAGCAAATCAGGTTAATATTCTTCCAAATTTCACTTTAAAACATAAATAATAATTATTTTTTCTCCTACAAAGAATAACCTGTTTTAAGACCAGTATAGGCAGAAGGAGAAATTGTCTCATATTACTTTGAATTATATAGAATAAAATATACAATTCAGTAATTATTACTTCAGTTGCAATCCGTAAATAAAATTCATGATGTCAGTATTTGCTTATTTGAAAACATAAAATTGATTAAAAAATCGAAAGCTAAAAACCAACAGTAAAGGTATTTATTAAATAAATTTTAGTGAAAAGAAAATTTACCATGTTTTTCAAATAACGTGAATTGTCTAAATTTTAAGTTCCGGGTATGTTAGTCTACAGAATACATGACCAAATAAACCTATTACACGCCCAAACATTTTCTTCAAAGCAAATTTATAAAAGTATATAAATGCACTTATTATAAATCAGCCAAAAAAATGACATTAGCAACATTATTTACACCAATACTTATATTTTAAGTATAAATTAAAAGTAATGAAGTATTATTAACAAAGAAATGGTTGTTAACAAAGAGAGATTGAAATAAATTTCTTTTATTAAAAATAAGTATGATCAGGGAACAAAAAAAGAATATACAAAATACATACTGTATACTATAAATACATACTATATATATACTATATAATAAATACTATATTTAATAAACAATGTATTTAATATTAAACATATTTATTTACTGTATTTAATATTAAGCATTTTTAAATAACAAAAAACTAAACCATATTTTGATACTATTTAGTACCTAGAATCATTTTACATTTTTGAACTTATTGTGTTAGACTTAAAAATACACCGAGACAAAAAATATAGTCAAAACTACCAGAATTAGGTTAAATATATCATGTTTCTGCATCGATGGGAACACCAACAGCCTTGGAAATTTGTATCGAAATGCTTTGGTAATGATTTATGTAAAATCAACGATAAAATATCGTTTTATAATATGTGATAAAATTTGGTAAAGGTTGTAAAATTTGATAATTTCATCATGATATCTAAGAGCATAGCATAAAAACCATTCTTTCGGTAAAATTTTTTTTTCACTTTCGTATTTTATACTAAATGTGTGACCAGAATTTCTGTCAAACAGTTACCCTGTGTGAGGAAAAATTACCAAATGAATGGTTTGACTTATTGGAATTACATACATTTGCAGGCTTGTATGCACAATTTTGGCTTATAAAACTTATTATATTAGGCTTGTCAAATAGAAAGACAGATTGCACAATGCAGAGAAGGACAGCACGAAGATACACCCAAGAGGGAAACAGCGGGATTCGAACCTGCTACCTCCACGATTTGCGCAGCTTTTATCGGGCGATACCGCTCAATCAAGGACGCCTTGAGTACTTTAATTACCGTATATATTTTTTTAATGACAGAATGATTTTTTTTTTTACAAATAAACCAGAAATGTCATTACAGTGGGGTAATTTTAGCAGATTTTTTTTCTCCGTGGAGAAATTATTAAAAAAATACATTAGTTACTGCTCCCCTATATCTACTTTTTTCTCCGCGTTACCTTATCAAGGTAACCTTATCAAGTACGTTACCTTATCAGGTATACAATTAAAAATGTTTCAGTGCGTTGAACTATATTATAATTCAAATTTCTTGGTACTTTAATGTGGTTCCGTGTTGAACCACATTGTGATACTTGCACTTTTGATGCTTGATTACAGGATTTTATGGTTCTAACTGGAACAGAAACTTTTTCAATATGATATTTAAAAAAATGTTGCATCAAGCTTGAACGGTATTAAGATTCAAATAAATTTTTCTGAGAGTGCATACAATGTTCAAACAATTTCACCAAATCAGTGCAAGCGAAATAACTCAAAATGTAATGTATTAAAATGTTCATAATCGTTTTTTCAATTAGTTTATTATTTAGATATCTAAAACTCCATTGGACATTATCATCCAATTTCTAATTTATTATAAAAATGTATGCTTCTTCCAGAAAAGGAATGTTATATGAAACATGGAGAAATTTTTTTTGGGTAAATTACCGTACAGTATGGTAAAGGAGTTTTTGATAAAAACAAAAAAAAAACATAATTTTGCTGATAAAACCAAAATATACGGTATTTAAACCATTTATTTGGTAATTTTTCCGTTTATAAGGTAACAGTTTAACCAGAAATTCTGGATTTCCAAGTTATAGTTCCTTTTACCATACATTTAGTAAAAATACAAAGTAAATTTTACCGAATAAATGGTATCATGATTAAATTACCCAATTGTGCCATATTGCCATACTTAATTTTACCAATAAAACAATTTACTGATAATTTTACCAAAATCATTGCCAAAGTGCTTTGACAAAATTTACAGTGCTCTTTGAAGTTGCCACAGTGCAGAAACACTGTAGATTTTGCCACATTCTGGTAGTTTTGACCATATTTTTTCATAGTGCACTTATATATTTCGAAAAAATACCCAAAAATGCCTGAAAAGTTTTTTCCTAACATCATCTATTTTGCATCTTTATCTCTTAATACTAAAGTATTGCTTATACAACTTACACTTAAGCACTTTTTAGTCAATAAAACATTTACATCCTTTAACCAAAGGGGGTGAATCTGAATTTTATGTTTAGGTGAAATTTTTTCCAACTTATTTTAACGGTGGGCACTTTAAATGAGATTATGTTTAAATTCTAAATTATAAGTTTCCAATTTTTGAAGCTTTACATTAAAATTCAGCTCCAAGCAAAGAATAAACAAAAATATTTTACGCTAGCTGCGAGGTCAAAAGAGGATATTTAAAAAAGAGCCATGAATGCATAGAAAAACAGGTTTTACTTCAAATCTTAACAAATGTAAACAAAAACGATAACTACACCCTTTTTATCTTTTCAATTCAAAACATGTTTGAGGTTTTGCTTTTTTCTTATCATCAGATATCTTTCCTTCATATATTTTATACTTCAAATGAAAAAAAGAAACTTGAAAATACTATTAGCTATTTCTTAAATTCTCATTAGCAATTCAAAAAGTTTTTATTACTCATAAACTTTTATAACTATTTAAATTTTTTATTTAATCATAAGAAAATGAACCTTGATTTTAGTTATCGATATAATGAATATTATTTATTTACCATAAATTAAAAATCAGCATAATCAACTTCTTTTTAAATCAGCATCATTTTTTATTAGTCAGAAAAGTCCTTTTCCTTGCACTATTAGAATCTTAATTCTAAATTTATTGTAAAATAACCGTAAAGTTTAGGTTAAAGAACACTTTTTACTTTTACGGTTTTGAAACCGTTTACAACTATTACGGTTATAAAACCCTGAATACAAAATTATACGGTTTTTTAACCATTTGCAACTAGCATGGTTTCAAAACCATAAAAATTTTAATGGATATAGGAAGTTAGTTTTTCGCTAGTTAATGAGTATTGGAGAGTGTAGGACACAAATTGGGGAGTGCAAGACACTAGAAACTCCTCATGTGTAGAAAGGAGTGGAGGAAATATTGCGTTGTCAAAGCTAGGACTCGAGCTCCAGTTCTGTTGGTCATGAGACTGGCATATTAGTCCTATCAGCTATAATATTTGCGCAGTTGGAAGGAACTAAGTGGCTTCATTAGGTGGACTTGGTTGGCGCGATAAAATTCTGATTATTTAACCTTATTAAGTGAAATCAGTAAATAAACGGTTCTTCTTGCAGTTAACAGTTTGATTACTAACTTACTTATATTTACTTGACTGTTTGTTTGAATATGGTGAAATAAAAATTAAATAAACTGTTATTTAATTATTTTTTCTTGGAGTGAAACAAGAAAACGAGAAGTTTATAATGACTTGAATACTTTCCAAATATATTTATAAGTGTCGGTAATTCAAAGTCAGTTGGAAATATAAATGGTTATGAAATTATTAATCCTTGGATGATGATAGGTTAAACATTTTGTTACAAACGTAATAGATAATTTTTATTTATAATTTTAAGTTGTAGTCAAATTGATTGTTTTCGGGACAAGCTTGATGAAAAAATTAAAATAAAATCATATTATTAACCTAAAAATAAACCGTATTTTGCTTTCTAAAGTAATGAAAACATAATGCTTGAAATATTTTTGAACTATTTCGTTTTCTTCTGATATGAAAACTATTTATTCAATTAAACCAGAAATTATTTTTTTCTTCCTTCAAATTCCTCTTCTGAATTTTATTTTACTTAAGTTATCTTTTATAGAAATTGCGCTCATTTGAATGTAGTTAATACTGTTTAGATTAGATTCAGATCCATTAGAAAACTCTAATCTTAATTCATTTTTTCATATTTTAAGAAAAATTTAAAAGAGAATATGAATAATTTTTTCCATTGTTCATAAATAACTAACATCGCTTCATCGAATAATGATTCATAAAAGTTACTTACCATTGAAGAAAAACTAAGCATCATAATCAATGTAAAATATTCTAATGATTCTTAAACTAATAATTGTAATGATTCTGAAATTATTGATTGATTCTAATTTTTACTAAATTAAGGATTAGTGATTTTAGTGATTCTTAATTTAATGAGTAGTGGTTCTAATGATTTTTTAATTAATAATTAATGTTTCCTATAATTTTTAAATATTAAATTAATTATTTTCAATTAGTTTATTAATGTTTTCCAAATTGATTGATTTCCAATGATTCATAAAATATTGATTTTCATATTTACGTTTAGGGACTCTAAGGATTCTTTAATTTATGATAATTGATTTATAGGGATTCTACATTTTTAAATTACTATTTGTGAGTCACTAATATTGAATTGTATTGAGCAATTTTTTCATACATAAATAATTAAATTTTCCTCTTTTATTTTCGTTAAATTAATATGCATAAAAAGACATAAATAATTTCAAAAATGTGCTCTTTTTCATCGTTCTTCAGACACTAAATTTGGAATTTAAGGTAATTTACATAAACTCTCCCAGAGAACATGACATTTCAAAAAAGTATATATTTTGTAGATTTTTATATTATATATGTGCTTATTTGTATATTTGAACAAATAATCTGCTTCAACAAAAAATAACGGAAAATATGCCTGAGAGACCATTTGTCCGTCCCGTCACGGTTGTATTTTTGCATATTCGCATTCCTTCATAGAATGTGCATACATGAGAAAGATTTTGTCTAATTTGCTTTGAATATAAAAACTACTTTTATTTAAATTTTTGAAAGAAATATTTAAATAAAATTATTTTAAACAAATTCTCAACCTAATGTTAAATAATATGCTGTTCCATCATATTTAATATGAATTTTTGCCATATTTTTCAAAAATAATTTTACACCAAAATTGGGCTCTTACTGTGATGAAATAAAGCAAATTTAAATTGCAAATATGTCTGCAATCAAATCAAGGAAGTGTAAAAGATTTTCATTGTATCGTTATCTTACACTAAATTGTTTATGAGTATATTCAAAAAATTCAAGGTGATTGATGAAAAACAGTTGAAAAAAATTTGCATAAAATCGAAACAATTTACTTTAAAATCTGCATTTTAATGGCGTGTTGACAGACGTAAAACTAAATGACAATAATAAGATATTGGCCAACAACAGTTACCTCACCTGACGTATTTCATATTTGACTTTAATGCCAAACGCTTGTAAGCGTATTTATTTACTCGCATCCTCAAAACATTTATTATTCCTAAAAAAAAAAAAAAATTTTTTTTCTTTGATTTTAACAGTACCGTTTTAAAAGACGTTTTTGGATTATTAAATACCCTTCAGTAACTTGTTCGGCCAGTTATTGAAATCGAATGCGCGAACCTAATGTTCAAAGCTTGATTTGATATGCTGTTTATGTTTGGCCTCTTTGGAAACGTGATCTATCAAACTTCTTGAAGATGCCTGAAGATAACCTAAGTTTAAGATGCAAGAAAAAGTGGGATTGTCTAATAAACAAGTATCTCTTCTTTCATTGTAATAATGTTTAGCATAATAAATATAATTTGATTGAGAGTTCCTTGAACCAGCATTGTTTCGTGTAATGCAAAGATTAAACTGCCATAAACATATATTTCTTTTTTCAATTTTTAACCTGTCTTTAATTTTCAACTGCTTTTTGTTGAAAATTTCATCATTCAGTTTCATTGTTTTATTCATAATTCTCTCATTCATTAATCTCTCATTCTTTATGTTTCCGAGATAGTTTGTTATCTCTCCGAAACAAATCATGATTTATATTTATTGTGGAACAATTTTTCTTTGGTGTAATCTTGCGAAGTAACATTTTAATGGAATATGGATCCTTTTTTTTCTAAATATTTCATTAGGGTTACAAATATAATATTTTCGAAATGCCTTAAAATAATCTGAAAAATCTTGTTGTTTTGTTTCGTAATGCCAATGTTGCAATGAAATGTTGAAAATAAAGCAACTATAAACACATTTTTCTTCAAATTTTTAACATATAATTTTGAAGTTTCTGAAAGATTTTTTTTTTGTTTCCCTGAAACAAAACATGATTTATATTTGTTTTTAAAAATGCTTCCGATGTGCAATCAAGAAACAGTATTATTTTGATGTTATATAAACATATTTCTGGAACAAATAGCTTATTATAATTGTAATTATAATATATTTAAAATGAGTTTATCGTTATTAAGCAAATGGAGGTTTTATAATTTACACTTTGTGACTCTTTAAGATATTTCAGATTAACAAGTGAAGGATTTTAAGACTAATAGCAAAAATTCTAAGCTAGTCTAAATGGAATACCTCGAATGGATGTTTAAAATGTAATTTTGGTTATGTTTTTGAAATATTTTGTACTTTGTGGGGAATATTAATTTTTATAATGTTTATTCCTATAAAATATAATTGAAATGAAAAACTCCCTTAAATACGCATTTTTTACACAGAAATATTTAATAGACAGTTTTATTTTAAATCAGAGTCATATCTAAGAACAGATGATGTTTTTTTTTGCTAAAAATATTTTAAAATATTCTTTTAAGTTCAAAATTATTGCATCATTGAAATTTCAGTAGTTTTAAGACGTTAACACGAATTTTCTTGTTTTAAGATTTAATGCGTTACAGACCTTAAGTTTGTTTGTATTTTTTCCAAAGACTTTGATAATACCTTCAATATGCTTATTGATAAAGCTTAATAATATTTTCGATTTTTCATTTTCAAAAGCTTTTATTTTTTAGCACTGTTTATCATTAAGAACAGTAAAAAAAATAACAATAAATATGCCCACTAGGAGAAATTTAGGATATATTTTTTTAATATTTAGAAGTATTTTACTTTAAGCAAATGAATACTCATTCTGATTTCCGCTTCAGCTAAAAGCATTTTTTACAGTCATTAATAGTTCAATTTTCAACAAGCTCAATCAATAAATAGTAATAAGGGAAAATATGCACACGTAATTAAAGTTTTAAGAAAAACAAGTTTTTTTTAAGTTTAATTTTTAACGGCAATTAACTTTGTTAATAAATGAATATTTTTACTAATGTCAACACCAGCTAAAATTGTTTTTGACAGTCACTATCAGTTCAATTTTTTAAACGTGTTTGAGATACAAACAAATTGTACAGTAAAACAAAAAAATTCACGCATAGGTAAAATTTAATACAGCTTTTTTTTAAATTTCTTAATTTCTAATGAATTTTTATTTTCTAAGCAAATGAATATATTTTTTTTATATTTAAACCAGCTAAAATTAATTTTTGACTCCCACTAGTAGTTTAACTTTAAACAAATTTGAAGCGAAAAAAATATGAATTATTTATAGTTTTTCATAAAATACTTTGAAAAATTATTATATTTTTTTTATTAATTTGAATCTTTTAAGAATAATTCAATAATAATGAGCAATAGTGTAAATCTATATAACATACAAAATATTAAAAGAACTTAAATTCTTTTGTTACTTTCAGGGTATAAAAGATTACAAAAACTCAACAATAATATCTCTTTGTTACCTTTCGAAACATTTAAAAATTTAAACAGTTTTACAAAACCTAGAAATATTTTAACTTACTTTGTGAATCGGAGAAATATCCGATTTTCTCCTAACTGCTATAAAAAATGCTTTCTAAAAGTTAAAAGGCTTCTAAAACATTGCAAAATAGTTTAATTTACTTGGAAAGTTTTCTAAAAGCATGCAATTAATTAAAAATATATCCTAAACAAAAATGGAATATTTTTGATGAAATGGGTTAAAATAATAAACTCGTATTTTAAATTGCACAAGTTTATTAAACAACTAGGTAACAAATATAAGCTTACCGCTCACAAAATATAAGTAGATAACGTAGATTAAAAAAAGATAAGCTGTTATAAGTATAAAAAAGATATAAGTAGTTATAAGTAGAAGATTAGATAAGTAGTTATTTTTCTCTAATACATAATTATAATTCGCATTACACACATTCATTCCGCTGTAAATAAGAAGCCATTCACATCAAGATTTAAATCCAGTCAAATAATTCTTTAGGCAATATGGATTTATGAAGAGGTCATTTCACTACAGCGTTTCTCACTAATATCATTCTTTATTTGTTCATATCAGTTTGGGTCGTCAACCCTAACCCTTAGAAAGCTGGTAAATTTTTTTTATTCAAATAACAGGATAGTTATGTATTTCTTTACAACCGGAAGTCAAGAACCAGTTGATGAAGTTTTTACACGATTCGCCTGAGGTTTATGCCTGCTTTAGTAAAACTTCACATTGAAATGTAGTGAAAGTGTTATGTGTTACGGTTTTAAATGCTTCCCCTTTGTTTAATCATGATAAAATGGACAAAACGCTTCTGTCGTTTTAAGTTTCCATTAGAAGTTTCAATTTATATGTATTTTTTTAAAGTATTCTGTCAAATAGGATATTTAAAAGTGTAGTCACGATAAAAAGTTGTTTGTTGTTTAAACATATAAAAGAAGTTAGTCAGAATCGAGAATTTATTGTCTTTTCCTTTTGATGTACGTGAAAAGTTTTTTAATAATTTAAAATAGTACTCGTATGTATAATGTATGAATACTAAATCACTAAATCTTCTACATTAACCGCTTGAAGTAAATCAAAATGCTGCGTGAGTTTTAATCTAGGGCAAAAAATTGCATATAAGTTAATTTTAAACTGAATTAAATTTAATTTATCAATTAAAATTATCTTTTTAATATTCTTTAGTTGATATGAAACTACTAACCGAACACAACATGTCGAATATTTTGCGTCTGAAACCCCAGTAGAAAAAAAATCCCCCAGTAGAAAAAAAATACATGCTTTTTTATAGGCTTTCAAAAGCGTTTCTGTTATATAATTTTAGAAATATAATATTATGATTGAATATGAATATGACTGAATTTCTAGTTTCTTTCAAAATATTTTTTTTTTGGGTAAAAATTTAATTTTTTCAAGCCTTTCAATAATTTTGTACAATTAATTAGAGAAAGAACCTTCTTAATTGATAAGAAAATTAATAAATAAATAAATTAATAAATAAAAAAACTAATTAATAAAAACTGTTTAAGCCTGTTAAGTGTGAAGGATAGAATAAGTGTGATCTGGGGTAAAAAGTGCCATGTTAAGATTTCTTATGTTTAGTAAATTATGAGTACATGATAAAGTATAATTTAATAAACATGATTTTATGAATGAAGTTGACATAATTATACTTTTAACTTTTTTATTTAGACTTTTCTCTGTTTCAATTAAGGACTGATTTGATATCTAATAAATATATTACACAATATTTTCAACAACATGGCTCTTGGAAGCATTGTAAACGTTTTCCACTGTTTTAATGGTGGTTACACTTTTTTCCCTTTAAGGAAGCAAATAAAAATATTCATAATGAAATATTTTAAATACTTTCATGATTTTCAAATGTTTCAAAATATGTGTAGCATTCATGAGGTCATTATTGCTGTTTGCTAGCGTGAATCACATTTCAGCAAGTATTAATAAAGATTTATTATGCAAAAATAGTTTAACTGTTTTTGTCAAATAAAATCTATATATACTTGGAACTAATTATGTTATTCCTAATTTATCATGAAAACGAAAAGAGTTATGTTAACACCTTTTTTTACATTACAGTCTTTATATACATTTTGGGTATTTTGTGATTTCAGTCACTTTTAATAAAGTGTAATTTATTTAAATTTATTTTGGAAATGGTTATACTTTTTAAAAAATTTTAAGTATTAAAATTGACACTTTGATCAGTGGAAAACTACACTTTTACAATTTTCATTCTAAAAATTACGGTAAAATAACCTGCAGCAGTCTCTACATCCTATTAAACATAATGCTTATGTTTAGCAGCATTTTTTACCTTTACGGTTTTGAAACCGTTTACAACTTATAAGGTTAAGAAACAGTAAATCCGAAAATATTATATTTTGTAACCATTTACAACAAATATAGTTGAATTGAAATTGAAATGGACATAGAAGCTCTGTGGTTCTGTGCCATTTATGGGCGAATGATAGTTTCGTATTATAATAGTTCAGAGTCACCGATTGAAGAGTGCAGGATATTGGTAAGACTTCGTGTATTAAAGGAATGAAAGAAATAGTGTGGTGTCAATGCAGGGATTCGAACCCCTGTACAGCCGGTCTTGAGATTGACACTCGGGTTGCTAAACTGCATTAAGTAAAAAAACTTAAAAACGTTTTTTCTCACACTTAACATTTTTAATATCATGTTTTTTATGGTTATTTGACTGTTATGGTTTATATATGATAAATTAACAATTAAATTGCTATTTAACCATTTTTACCATTTTACAGTGTTTCAAGTAAATTAAAAATCTTTAAAATAATTTTTTTTTTTTATTGCTTTGTCATTGACGATGAATAAACTAAATACTGACTAAATATTTGAATAATGAGTAGCATAGCCATTTTAATTATCAGTTTCACATGGTCTAGTCATGATTATTACATAAATTTTAAGATAGTTTCTGACATGACAACGAGAAATATTTCTGTAAATTATATGTGCTTGAGTACAATGCCCTTTTCTACTCTTCTTTAACATATTTAACGCAGCTAATGTTCCTTCAAAATAATTGTTAAAGTAAAGAATGAGACTTTTTGAATAACTTTTCATCTAATGATTGGATATTCACGTATCAAGAAGCTATCTTCATCTTATGGCGAGTTAGCTTATAAAATGCTAAATAACTTTTCAAGTTACAAAACTTGGGTTTTTTTCAGTTTAAACTACCTGGTTTATGATGATGCAAAAACTTTTATACCTTATAA
Organism: Parasteatoda tepidariorum; assembly: GCF_043381705.1. Classification (NCBI taxonomy): domain Eukaryota; kingdom Metazoa; phylum Arthropoda; class Arachnida; order Araneae; family Theridiidae; genus Parasteatoda; species Parasteatoda tepidariorum. The sequence continues at coordinate 49,127,758 of NC_092214.1, read as the reverse complement.
TTCAAATATGTATAATTCGATCATTAAAAAGTAAATAAAAAAATATAGTTATCAAATATTAATTTTTTCATATATTTACCTTTCTATAAATCAATTTTATATTTTTTTATTACTTTCTGATTGACATAAATATTTATGGAGAAAAGGCGTAATATGTTAAAAGTAAAATTACCATAACTTTTGACAACTTCCAGAGTAAACTATTTTGACCATATATTCCATATTGTAGCTACCCTCAATATTTTTAGGGTCAAAAATTCAAACTCGTTAAATATAGTTATGTGTATTAGAGAATATATATTTTGGTTCTAATTTCACTATTTAAAATCTTATCAGCACTGATTAATTTGACCAACCCATCAAATTTTTAAACTTGCATCTTTATGTAAAAACCTGATCATTAGACCAAAAGTTACTCAGAGTGCGTGGATTTCTTTCGTTCTGTGAATCATTCATTGTTTATATAAGTTCAACAGTTTCAGTTTTTGTTTTCTTGTTAGTGTTAAAACAAAAATGAAATATTAATAAGAAATGTGAAAATTAAAAAAAAAAATCTGAGGTTGTTTAAGTGAAAAAAATCGTGCCCTTAAAAAAGTAAAAAGGCCATTGCGTCGAAGAATCACACTAGCAACCTTGAACTTCACCTCCAATTAAATTTCCTGTGTTATTAATTGTTTAGAAAAATGAAGCGTGTTCTGTCATCTAAAACCAATGAAAATAATCGAAAAAATGTCCAGAAAAACCAGTTCGAATAAAAAAGAAGAAAAAAAAAGCTAAACATTCTGTTTACGAGTAACGAGTTGTCAAATATGAGGTGACGATTTTTTTTAATATAAAAAAGGAGGCTTGGACAATTACTTTTGGTTCTTCTTGGCCTTTTTTAGTTTGCTCAAAAATTTTTTTTTTAATTATACTATTCATGAAAAGAAGTGTTTTGTAAAACAATATGCAATTTTGAACTGAAATGATTGCTTAATTCTTAGAGTTCAACTATTTTAATAATAGTTAGAAGAAAGCCAGAATAATTTTGAAAATAATATTTTTTTTCTTGAAAAAAACTAAAATATTTTTAATCTAAAAAATAATTTATTATTCTTACAATTAACATAATAATTTCATAAAAAAACTAAGGGGTAATAATAGGAATTTCACAAACACTCTAAGTTCGTGCAAACCTGATTCCCTGAAAAGTATCATGATTTATTAAAACGAGAAAGAAAAACGAAAAGACTTAATCATAAAATTTTGAAAAAGCTTAGACGCAGTGTAGAGCCTCAAGTTTTTTGATAAAAGGAAACGGCATTCTTGTTTTTGTTGTCACATTTGTTTTTTAGAAAAATCATAATTCGTCAAAAAACATACATGTTTATTCAAAAGAAATTATGTGTTTTGTCTCATTTCATATAAATGACTAACATTAATTAATTAAAATATATTAGGTGATGAACTAATCATGTAATGAGCAATATAGTATATGACGTGCCAATCGTTATATCCAAAACTATCCAGGCCATTTTGTTTTTGTTCTACTCATTATGTTCTTAAAAATTTAACTCTTTTATAACAATTTAACAGTTCTTGAGCTATATTTTTTTTAACAATCATTTTGGCACGAAATGATGTAATTTTTGTCGAAGCACGCACTCTCAAACGAAAAATAACAAAACTACACAATAAAAAATTTCTCCGCTCGTCAGTGATTAGAATACTTTTTGCCGGTCACTGACTATAATCAAGCAAAAAGTGTTGAACTTAAAAAATTGATTTTACCATCTCTCTGAGTTTAAAATATCAATTTGTTTCTCGAATTAATGTTATAAATGCATTTTTAAGTCTTGTCATATTCACATCTCTTTCTTTTAACCCCTTAACGATCGGTTAATTTTCAAGAAAACGGTCATAAAAGTGCCTATTTTTTTATTAGTGCTATTTGATTAGTGCTGACATCTAGTTTTAAATAAACTAACTATCTACAATTACCTTAAAAATATCCTGGTGCTGCGATCTGGTGTGTAAAATGAGAAATAAAAATTTTTCCGGACAAAAGAAATGAATTAGTTTTATTCTTATTGGCGCGTTACTACTGAACACTCCAGCTCGGAAATATCACGGGAGCGAGAAATAGAGGACGAAACCTCACCCCGTCACTTTCACGAGAGCGAGAAGGAAGGGGTTAAAGTATGTTTGATTATGTTTTTATCTTGAATGCATGTTTTTTCTCATTGATTTAGTTTGTAGTGCCACTTAGTTCTATTAAATAAACTTAAAACGTATGAGTATTTTTGAATAATTATTATCTGACTTACATCCTCTTCTAAAAATCTTTTCATAAAACTATCCCACCCCAAAAGAAATTTATCTGATAAATATTAAATCATTCCAATAAAGAATTTAAAATTATGCGAACATTTTTCTACAGTTTCTCCATGTTTAAGCCTGATTCTTAATTTTTTTTGTTGAAAACCTTGTCAAAACGTATTTTTTCCGTCTCTTCATAGACTGATCGAGAAAATGGTGATCCTTGTCAATTCAGTTTCGATTGCCATAGCGGTTGTTGCCTTCAAGAAAGAAACGGCAAACGACGATGCAGCAGAAAAACTAAGAAGGATGAAAGATGTTCGGTTAGCCAAGTAAAACTAGATCTTTACATGGAATTCTGCCCTTGTGAAAAAGGAAACAGTAAGTAGAAAACCTAATGGCATTTTAATTCTTAATTTATTAACAAAAATTTTAAAAAAAAACTTTTACTGATGGGGACTTTTTTGCTGTGGAGTAAAATTTTACCTATTTTAAACACAGAATGTTCAATAATGACCACTCTTATTACATGTTTTTATACACTGAGAAAAATAATTATGATAAAAACTACGAAAACATGTCAAATTTAACTGTGTTTTTGGCTCTATGGGAGCATCAAAAAGCTCAGTAAGTTTTACCGAAGTGCTTTGGTTATGATTTTGGTAAAAGTAATAGTTAAATATGATTTTATAATGTGTGATAAAATTTGGTAAATGTGCTGTAATTTTATCATGATACCTTATAAAAATAATATTTTCGGTCAAATTTACTTTGCAATTTTATCCTTTTTACTAAACGTATGGTAATAAAAACTATAATTTTGAAAACCATACTGTCCGGTGAACCGTTAACATGCGAACGGTTTAAATACCGTATATTTTAGTTTTATTAACTAGAATTATGGATTTTTGCTTTACCGGAAATGCCATTACTGCACAGTAAAGTAATTTCATCAGAATTTTTTTAGCTATTAAAACTTTATAGAAAATTAAATAATTATATAAGAGGTAGAAAATTATTATTTTAATGAAAACAACTTAATCAAACTTTTACCAATTGATCTCGAGGTCAATCAGAGCAAAGGAGAGATTAAAATCTTGCAAACAATTATTTTTTAAGGTAAAACTAAAAGGGGATTCCTAACAAACACAAATGAATTCTAATACCACTTTACAATTAAATTGGTTTTCATAGCTTTAATCCCACATATTTTTGTTTATTTCAATCTGTTAACTGCGTATTGATATACCACAATACGAGATCTTCTAAGCAGCACGCGTTGCCTAACAATATGTGAGGCGCTTAATGTGCTAATTACTAGCTTATCATAGTTGAATGTGTTTTAATCGCTTCATCGGAAATCAAGCTAAACTAATAAGTAGTTTCATATAAAAGTAATCTTGAATATATTATTACACAACACTCATCCATTTATTCTTTCCAAAAATGTAAGAGCGAATTATCAATGTACATCATAAATACAAACAGATAAAAATTTGGTATTCATAATCGAATTGTCAGATTCAGTATTAAAGTATGAAACAATTTCAATTTTCTCCACTATAAAAAGACTTAGTTTTCAAAGGTTACACTAAAAAATCGAAACTAAATGTTGAGGTTTTACTTTTACCACATAACAATTATCTTCAATCTTGTTCCGTGCTTCCTTTTGAGTTCTTTTTAAATCATAAGGGCTTTGTCAAGCAAAATGCTGTCAAAACAGCTTTTTTCTAATTTATAGGCTCTAAATCAGATGTGTTCTGAGAAATAGGAATACAAATGCTTTTTAATCGAAAGCAAAAGTGCCTTTATATAGTTTGAATGTATTTTAATACAAAAATATTATTAAAAAATCTATGAGTGGCCTTTAAAAACTGCGCATCAAAAAGTTTTTTGAAATTGAGTTTAAGTTCAAAAAGGTAAATAGATGAATATAATATATACTTAAAAGAAAATTATTGAGGATAATAATTTTCTATTTTATTTTATAATGCGTGTATTTATAATGTATATAATGCAACATTTTTAAAGATATCTTACCCATGGAATTTCCACTGCATTGGCATGCTTTTCATGAAGGAAAACTATTAGTGGATCTTCAATAATAGTTTGCGTAATAATAGTTTTAACTTCACTTACCGAAACGCAAAGTTTATTTTCTTTTATTTTGAAAACTTTCACCTGTACTTTGTTACCTAAGAAGTTGTGGCTTCTTGTTATCACAGACTAAAAATCATTTTCTTTACTAAATGCCCTTGAAAATTTTAACTTCATTGCTATTCCGCAACCTAGTTTATTTATGAAAATACGCATTAAAGCAACTAGTAATCTGTGTATCCCTTCAAATGCAAGAGTCTGAAGTTGAATTTTAATTTGGTACGTAGCATCTTTTTTAGAGATACAATCTTGCATTGTGGATGATCAACCACGTACAAATGCCGATTCTAGAACATTTTTAGAGATAAGCTTTTATCATAATTTTATTGAATTATGAAAAATGCTGCGTCAGGGATTTGCACAACTTTAAATAATATAAGAAAAACAATCGTTTGGTAACTATGGGATTTTCCAAATCTTCTTGCAAATCTTTCACATTTAGAGGGGATGTGAGTATCAATAGCAATTAAGACATCTGCACATTTAGATATACTACCACGTTTAAGGAAAAATATTTTCTTTTAATGTAGCACTGAAATAAACGCACTGAAAAAAAAAAGTGAAAACAATCAGAACTAACAGAATATGATGTAATTTACAGTGTTTCTCGCTCACTGGGAACACCAAAGAGCTAGGTAACTTTTATCAAATCGCTTTGATAATGATTCTGGCAAAATTAACAATAAAATATTGTTATATTATCATGCTGTAAGGCAGTGAAAGTAGTAAAGTGGTAGTGTTAAAATTTGGTAATTGTGAAAAATATTCGGCGATTTTATCATGATACCTTAGAGAAGGGCGTATAAATCATTTATTCGGTTAAATTTACTTTTCAGTTTTGTATCTTTACTAAATGTGTAATTATAAGAACTATAAATTTGAAAACCAGTTTGAGTTTTGAGTATTTTGAGTAAAATTTAAAAAATAACCGTAAGGTTTAAAAAATCCTTTTAGGAAAGTTGAACATAATGACGTTTCAGTAATAGAACAAAAATATTTCTAGGACATTTTAAGAAGACCATTTAAATTTTTAAAGATAAAATGATAAATGGCCAATTTGCCGTGACCATTCTTCGTTTGTTTTAGGTTTATATTAACCATTTATGAATATTAAATTTCTATTAATATTAACAAATTTATTCACTTATATATATATATATATAGTAAATATTAAATAAAGCAAAAATGGGGAGAACTCTTGTGAGAATTACAGAAGCAAAANATATATATATATATATACATATATATATATATATATATGCGTGTGTATACATATAAGCTATATATAAGCTTATGTATACATATATACACCGAAGCCATTACATTATGACCACCCTCCATCTATAACAATGGGCTCGCCCAGGTTTACCCATTCATGGCAACAGTTTTTCCTGCGGGGGATGGTGTTTACCAACAGGATAATGCACCATGTCATAAGGGTCGAATCGTCGAGGAACATTCCAGTGACTTTCAGGTCATGTCTTAGCCCCCAAATTCACCTGAACTTAATCCAATAAAGCATTTGTGGTCCTACTTGAAAAACCAAATTCGTGCTGCCACGCTACCCCCTCGCAATGTGAGGGAATTGCAGGACCAGTTGGTGAGCGCTTGGTACCATATACCTCAGACTACCTATCAGTACCTTGTGGAATCAATGCCACGGCGGTTGCTAGCAGTTTTGAGGGCTAAAGGTGGTCCTACATGTTATTAGCAGGGTGGTCATAGTGTAATGGCTCTTCGGTGTATATATATAAGCTTTAACCCATTTTATTGAAATTAATTTATTACCATTGTAATAAAATATATCAATAGTAATATAAAATTAAAAAAGCTTTCATCATATGTAGTTTCATTATGTTGTTAGAATTTCTGACGAGTTTTATGGAATTAATTTTTTATTTTATTTTATTTAGAATACTGTTCAGAAGACTTTGAATCTAGGTGCACAGCGTAAGGAGAAAAAGTAGTCTTTCCAACCATTCATGAAAAGTCCAAACTTAATTTATGAATATATTTTAGTTTTTAATTTTTCACCTACCATTTTATCATTCCTTTTATACGCTTTTTACTGGTATTTTTATGTATGTGTGTGTGTGTAGTTTTGTTCTCTATTTGTACAGTAAAGTTTTTATTATCTTAGTGATTGACCTCTTATTAGTTCACTTTTTACACATTTGCATTCATCATACAAGTCCCTTTTTTCAGCTAATTTATAAAAAAAAATATTACTCGCGTTAAATAAATAAAATGGTTGAGATTTTAAACCACTTGTAGTGAATAAGTATGCATTCTTATGAATATGTAAGGATTTTTTGTAAGATTTATATTATAATTATTTTGGTTATATATCCTTTATTCACGAGAATTTGATTACTAATTTGCAATGTCCAAACATTTAATCACATCTTTTGAAAGCTGATACAGTGACGACCACCGATACAAAAAAAATGACAGTCTTCCCCAAAAATGACAGACGAGTTGAGTTGAGAAATCAATGAAAGAAAAGATGTAGGAACTAGAAATGTTCGGTGTTTTGCTTAGTTAACTAATTAGTTTTTCTCGTTTAATTCAAAACGTTAGCGACAATGCTGATCTACAGATGGCGCTGCTAACTGAGAACAACTATTAAAGTTTTAAAAAGAAACACCACTTGTAACAACAACGTTGGGCAGCTAAGAACAAAATAAACAAGTACCCGTGCAAATATTTCAGTTGAAATAATTTGTTATGGATCTGAAAGCAATGCTTTTTTAATTTTTCTCAGTTAATAGTGTTGTCTGATGCTGAACGTCGTAATTAATTATGAAACGTAGGGACAATAAAATTTTTCCTTCTGTAATCAGAATGCATCAAGTCCTACATTTCAATCTTATTCTGTTTTTCGTTTAAAGATTTTCAAATTGTCGGGCATTTTTGGGAAGCCTGATACATTCGCTTAATGAATATCAAAAGTATCGAAAGCGTGGAAATAAATTATTATCATACCTTGACCAGCTAGTTCGCGACCAGAGATCATAGAGGTTAAGGCCAATGGCATGATGGTAAAATTGCGCTACCTTTATATGCCAGACAAGCTAGTACATATATTATATTTTATAACCGTCGTTGAACAGTCGACCCAATTTTATGGGTTTACGACTTCTAATGTTCAACTCTGTAGCCTTGTAATTATGAACCCAATCCAGAAGACAAGGGAACTCCTGCATCGAGTATTGGGAGAAATTTGCCTTCGTGGACGACTTTTTGATAGAGCTAACCCGCATTTGCGTTAAATGGAGAGGAAGACCACGAGAACCTCCCACGGTTAGCTTGACGGCAAGGGGACTCTAACCCATGATCCGTCTACCAATGAGTATATTTCACGTCAGCACTGTGCTCAATGCAGGCAGGATACAGAATTCGTATCGACTGGGATTCGAACCCGGTTCGCCTCTTTGGAAGGCGAACGCTCTATCCCCAGAGCCATCACGGCTCAGCTAATACATATTGATCTGAAGTTAAGTAGGTTAGAAGCTACTACCGGAAGTTTAACCCCGATCCTACTACTGTGCCTTAACTACTGTACCGTCACCGCTCTATTTATTCTTCTACCAAAATAATAAAAAAATCATATATTTAATTTTAATGAAGGATATTTTAAGACAAGAATATTAACTCTTATAGACTTAAAGATACATAGAGTTAACATTGTATAAATTGAAACTATTGTTTTAGAAATCTAATACAAATTCATCATTAGTTGCAATGTCGTCAAAATAGCACACCGCTCAACTTTACTTTCGTGATAAATTAATACTTACCGATCTCCACCGAGGTTAGAACCTGGACGTTCACAATAACATCTCGGTACCTTAACCACTACGTCCTCGTGGCTCCAATGCACACATATAGTGTACAAATTCAGAACTCAAGAAAAAGGGTGGCTCATCCTTTTGTGAAGGAGCGGCGCTCCGACAGTTTACATGCACAAATTCTATGACGTCACAGGGAGTCCTCTTCAAGTATTTTTTGCAACCATAACATAAACGAAAGTTTTGTTCTTATCTAAACTTTGAATCATAAGAAATGTGCTTACCTTGTAATGGTTCACATTTCAGATCCTTTTCCTATCAATTTATTACTACTCTTAGCTATTGATGAAAAACATTTGTAACTAAAATAGGCAGGTGAGTAATTTTTATGGTCATTCTGTCAAATAAGGAAATAAAATTTGAGTTTTTACTAACTTTTCTCGTTACCTAATATTATTACGTAATCACTTAGTATCTTGTATTTCTATTAAATGATGACACAGCTGTGAATGGAGAATGGAGTATTTGAAACAATTTTAATGAGATATAATTTAACTACAAATTTCTCCAATATGATTTTACAGTTAAAAAAAACTTAAGTGGGACAAATTGTTATTTGAGCAACAACGGCAAAAGTAATCAAACACTTGACTAAAACTAATAAACCATCAGTTTATTTTTTTTAATAATTATTTATTAGTCGAATAAAGTTTTATATAATTAATAATTCTCATGCGGGAAATTATTAATAATACTGTCATGCAAAAAGAAGCTTAGCATGTTTCTCACCTATTAGAAACTAAATTATTTTTTCATTTAATTATTTTATTGGATTGAATCTAATTATTAAGCAAAAAATGTTTCAATTAAGCAAAAAAGTTTTAATGCAAAAAATGTTAAGCAAAATTTATTAAGCAAAAAATGTTTCAATTAAACGGGAACTGGGATTTTACCTTTAAAAGCAGTTTAAAAAATGCTTTTTTTTCCAAAATCCAATTATAATATCAATTTCCTCGCTATTTCGATTATATTCAGATTTATCAGCAAATGCGTAGGATTTATTTTAACTAGTCAACTGACAAAGAAAGTTCTAAGAAAACTATTTAGAGAAGTCGAAGAATCAATTACTTTTTATTTGTCAAAATTTATCAATTTCCTTAAATATATTTGGTTAGTATGTATAAATTTATGAAATAAAATTAATAGACCACAAGTCTTTTTACTATACCAATATTTCCAAATGTTTGGAAATCTATTTTAATTTTATTTCTACACCTTGCATGTCTGGGGCTTTCCCCCTACACCCAGACACCTGGTTCTCAGCTCCCTTCTTTTATCTGATTATCTTGTTATAGCTTGTTTCTCTCTCCTTATTGGAAAAACTACTTTTTACCTTGTCTCAACTTATTTGTCTCGTTTTTTCTTCTGTCATTTCGTGTTTTGACACAGAAACTATAATATGTTCATTTTTACACTATTATTTGTGCTTTACTTATATATAACACAGAGTAAGCTTTATCTTTATCTGAAAATAAAACAAGGTTAAAGGATTTTTTTACGCTGTTTACAAATTTAGTTAGAAAAAAGGCCTTTCTTGAAAATCTGGAAAATATTCCTCATAACTGCGTTCCAGATGGTGATTTTCAAATGAAAATACTCGTATTTGAAAACAAAATACCCGGATGGTGATATGAAAATATCTAAAAAGATTTTCTCGTAAAGATTAATTAATTGAATTCTAAGCAGTGAGATTCAAACATTAAAAAAACTAATCAATGTAACAACTGATCAATAAAACAACAAACGAGATATTTCTTTTCTTTTGCAGATATTTATTAATGTTAAGATACAAACTATTGATACTGAGAACAGTTGCAACCATACTTCATTGAATAGTAAAACTAAATGTGTAATAGGAACTAGGCATAAAGCGCAAGTATCCAAAAAAGAAAATTGATTAATAAAAAAAAGACAATTTCTGCTTTAAAGACATTATGAAATGAAGAGAAAGATTAACAATACTGAGTACAGTTGCTGTGACATTTCATAAAATGGTAAAGCTAAGCATGCGACAAGAACTTGGTATAAAGTTCTCTTATCCAAAAAAGAGAACTGATTAATAAAACAATAAAAACTTACTTAGCTTCTTTTTTTACTTCATTTGCTTTACAGATATTCATAAGTATTAAGATTCATACGTTACCATCAATTGGTTTATTTATGTCACTTTTCAATTTGAGATATCTACCAATTTACTTAAAAGATTAATTAGTTGTTGTAAAATTTTGGTTTAGAGTTACGCTCTATATTTATATGTACGGAATTTATCTAAAATATACTTGTAAGAGACAAAAAAAAATTAACACTATTATCACTACTTTACTATAACTACGTAAACTACTACTACGTAAACTACTACTACTTAACTTACTATAACTACGTAACTACTACTACTTAACTTACTATAACTTCGTAACTACTACTACTTAACTTACTGAAACTACGTAACTACTACTACTTAACTTACTATAACTACGTAGCTACTACTACTTAACTTACTATAACTACGTAATTACTACTCCTTAACTTACTATAACTACGTAACTACTACTACTTAACTTACTATAACTACGTTACTACTTCTACTTAACTTACTATAAGTATGTAACTACTACTACTTAACTTACTATAACTGCGTAACTACTACTACTTATACTATAACTACGTAACTACTACTACTTAACTTACGCATTACTATTATCACTAAAGTTATCCCGCACTACGGGGTGACATTGCAAAAATATGCATAACATATTTTCTCTCAGTTAAAAGAAACTAAATTATTATTTCTTCCAATTCTTTTTCAATCAAATTAAATCACTAAAATAATCGATAATTTTTTAATTCCACAACTTTGATTTGAGTGCAGAATCAAATTATTTTTTAAACTTGCCTTCTACATCTACTTAATACATTTCTATAGAATTCAAAACCCGTTAAGTGTCTTGTTCTTAAAAAACAACAGAAAAAGCATTCCTTTAGCTTTACACAGATATTCACTAATAAAAGATGCAAGTAATGGATACTTAATTAAAGTCACATTTCATAAAAAAGCAAAAGAGCTTGTGGAAGGAACTAAGTATCAAGTGCAAATACCCAGAGAATAAAATTGATTATTAAAACAAAAAACTGCGTTTTTATTTCTTTACGGATATTCGTTAAAATCAAGGTGCAAATTATTATTTAGTCGCGTTTCATAGAATAGTAAAACTAAGCATATGATAAGAGCTTTGCATAAAGTACAAATATCCTGGAAAGAGAACTAATTCATATAACAGCAAAAAGTGCATTTCTTCGGCTTTAGGGATATTCATTATTATTATGATCTGTACGTTATTGATATTGAAGACTATTACAAGTCTATTTCATAGAAAAGTAAAATTAAATATGTGGTAGAAAATATACATAACTTACTTATCAAATATTAAGAAAAAAAAGAAAATTGATTACTTCAACAGTAAGAAAGGCATTTCTTATGCTTAACAGATATTTATTAATCTAAAGATGCGAGAGTTATATTTAAGAAATTTGCTGAGTCACATTTCTCATAATATTTAAATTTAATTAGTGATAGGAACTAATAAGCATAGAGGAAAAATTTCTCCATGATAATAGATAATTAAGGATAATAGATAATTAAAGATAATAGATAATTAAAGATAATAGATAATTAAGGATAATAGATAATTAAAGATAATAGATTATTAAAAGAAGAAAAGTTCTTCTTTTACTTTATAAATATTTATTCAAATTAAAGTGCAAGTTACTAATATTTAAATAAGGTGTAATGACATTTTCAGGTTCATAAAATTAAATATGAGACAGGAAATGGGCAAAAAATTCAAAGATACAGAATAGAAAATTGATTAATAAAATAAAAAAAGGGATTTCGTTTTTTTACAAGGATTAAATAATTTTAAAATACACGTTACAGATATTAAGGAAAATTGAAACCACATTTAAAAGAAAAAATAAAATTAAGTAAGTGATAGGAAACAAACATAAATAAAAACGAGCGATAGAAATTCATATAAAATTAAGCACAGTTTGACATATGAATATGTAATAAGGTTCAAATTATTACCTTATTTGAAAGAGCATTTAGAAACTTTTAAACTTACTATTTTCGAAAATAGCCCATAATACATTTTTTTTTCAGATTTAACCGTTTTATATTTTAGATATCAACCACTATTTGGTCGACGAGTAAAATCATCAATTAAGATTCTACACTCACCATAGAAAATCGATGTTAGTTTATCAATAGAAAAACATTCGATGCTAGTTTGAATAAATAAAGATTCGATATAGGCCTTTGATTTCAAAACTAGCCCATTTTTCTTGTTTTCCAAAACAAATACTTTGAAAGACAGATTCCCATTATTTAATCTTCGTATTGAATGAACATCTTACCGTTTATTCTTTCTTAAAGGCAAAATTAATGTTTATTATGTTCTACTTCATAAAAAAACGCATGTTTTTAAAGCATTTTTGGAATGAAATCAAAATAAAAACATTGAAAAAAATTATGCTTTTTACTGATACATTTTTGCCAAAACTTATGAATTAAAAATACTTTTGCTAACTCACATAAAAGAGCTTTCTTAAGAGGAAAACTCCATGACGTGGCTTCCAAAATCCCCAAAAATATTTACATCAATTTTACTGTCCGACCAAATTCTTTTTCCAATTTTCTTTGAGGTTGTAGTTCCTGTCATTAAAACCAGACGCCTGGTCTGTTTATTAAGATCAGAATATCTGGCATCTGAAACCTTAGACATTGCAAAATAGAATTTTGGCCGAGAAAAATAAAATCTTTAGATATTATCTTAATTTACGTAAAAGCTTGATTCCATTTTCGACCCAGCGAGAAATACTAACTATGAGTCTCTTAAACGAGCTGTACAAATAAAAAAACGAGTAGTGAACTTATAAATAATTAAAATATGTATTAAAAGACTTATTATATATTGCCCTACTCAAGCCACAAATTGAGGAAACAAGTGTTCAGAAAAAGGCACACAGGTGGCGAATTATTATTCTTTAGCCTTCGGGATGCGCATATGTGATGTGCGCATGCTAATACAAAAGTATGGGAATCTGCCTCTCGTATGCCTCTCACTTACCGCTCGCTCCCTCAGTGTGTGGCCTACCTAACAAAGTGGCCTGGCTTTTTACCTTCTCGAAAATGCTTGGTTCTATTTTCGGCTGAGACTGAAATACAAACTATTAGACTCTTAAACATGTTCAAATAAAAATTTGATGAGGGAATATATAGAAGTACTATGTATTACATAGAAATTCATGAAGATAGGGAGATAAAACTGTTTACTATATGTTTAAAGAAATACTGTACGGTTATAAAATACACTTTTTGGAGAAATCACCAATGACTTAGTGTCAATATTCTGTAAAGTAATAAAACGTTTTTGTTTAAACTATAAAAATAACATTTTAAATTCAGTTGGAATATCCATGAAAAAGCCTTACAAAGTTTATTTACAGGGATTTATTTATTTGTAATATAATTTTTTTTTGTAGTTGTTTTCATTTTTCAAAAAGAGCAGAAAATAAATTAATGAAATAAAATAATTTACATTATTTTCAAGAAGTGTTTTAAATATAGATACCATTTTCTGTCAAAATTCAAGGTTCACTTTGCGCTAGACCATGGCATCTATATAGTCCTTTTTCATATAAATTATTTATAAGGCATTCATTTAAAAATAAAATTATTACGTACAAATGGCTGCTCGTCTATTAAATTTTCGGTTGATAATTCAGTCTCTTTCATTTCCATGACTCGAAGGCAGTTTCACACAATGTCAAGAATAAATGTGTTAAGCTGATTTATTTATTTATTTGCGTATAGCAAATATTTTTTCAAATACAATTGTAAGAATGAAATAAATTATAATTCTTCTTCAAATACTACATTATTTTTGATTTTGATAATTTTAGACATTTTGCATTCCGTTCCGAAATAATACGAATTTTTCATCTTAATCAAACATAATTAAAAGTTTTCAGTACATTACCGTTCATTCATTTAAACATATCCCTGTTTTTTTTTCGAAAAAGAAAGAAAAAGCTTTGTTTAAAAGATGTAAAATGCGGTAGTTTAATGCAATATTCACGTAACTGTTGGTTGAGAAATGGCTCCTATTCAATTATGCTACAAACAATAGTCATAAAAAATGGGTAAAAAAATTTTCTTAGCACTTTATTTGAAAACGAAATTTTTGGAGCAAAGTTTTGATCTCACATAAAGTTAGGGGAACCATTTGAATAAATTAGAGACATAAATAAGAAGAAATCATCTATGAAAGAAACTAGGATAACACTGAAGGAATGCACCAGGGATAACATTGAATCCAAAATTGACAAGCGAACCAACAGATTGCTCGGATGAAGTGACTGATTTGCTGGAGGGAATTTGCCCACGTGCCCAGATCCCTAACTTGCAATGGGGCCCCTACCCGAAATTGCATATGAAAAAGAATGTATTTGTTTTATACACTAAGTACAAATACCTTATTTCCGAAATAGTTTTAATCGCTCTCACCAACAACCCTTATTCTATCAATTAAATTTAGTATTTTTTTTTCATAGTTTAGCTGAAATAAATTTTAATTTCTATATGATGTTCTTCTAAATAAGTCTTAGAGTGTTTACTTACTGTTGTCTAAAAAAAATTATTCTTTGACATTGTCACTAAAAGTCATGTATGTTGGCTGACACTTGTTGACTTTCTTAGAGATCTCCCAAGTGGTTCTACGCCCAGGGCCCTGAGACCTAAATGTGAGAGGAGATGATTTCTTTTAAAGAAGTTACTTTGAATAAGGTACGATTTAAGATAAAAATTCTGCTTAAGTATGTAATGAAATGTGTATGAAAAAACAATGGGTATATTAAAATTAATGAAAGGTAATGTAATTGTATAGTTGTTTCAAGATATTTAATATTATATACAAGATATGATGAAACATTTATGACCTGTACAATAATGTGTAAGTAAAACAAAATTAATTTTTCGAAAGCTGCTTCAAAGCGAAATGTGCTATAAGTGCAAATTTAATTGCCTACGCTACGTAAGTTACATATTCTAAATTGAATGAAATAAAAAACCCAAGCTGTTTATTTTCAATTTCATACTTAACAATTTTGAAATTGACTTTCAAAATTTTGTTTATTAACAAAATTCTTTATATGATAATGCGGAATTTCAATAAATTCGACTGAAATATTAATAATTATTTTGTCTACATCAAAAAATTAAACGATAACAAACTTTTTTAAAATAAAATTCATTCAAATTAACACTCTTCATTTATCATTTATGAATTATTAAAAATTATAGAAAATTTGCTGAAAATAATTTTATCTATTCTCGAAATTCAGAATATATTTTTAGGAAATTTTTTTCACTATGCTGCTTAAACAAAAATTTCTTCTCTATATAAATTGATTTGATCATTTTATTAAATAAAGAGCATCGTAACGAAAGAAAGAAAACAGAGAGGTCGAAATTCTGACTACTACTTCTATTACTATTTTATAACAATTACTTTTACTACTAATACTATGACTACTAATGCTGTTACAACTATCGCTATTGCTACCCTTATAATTAATACCACTAATGACTCAAAGTGATTGTTATGTAAAAGTGATGAGTGGTGATAACTCTAGAAATTATGAATCTGTTTTTTATGAACGTTTTAATAAGCAGTTTAAATAAAAATTTCTTTTCTTTATAAATTGATTTGGTCCTTTTATTAAATAAAGAACATCATTATAAAAGGAGCAAAACGGCAAATTCTACCTGTTGTTTTACCTAGCTGACTATTACTACTGTTACTATTGTTACTATTACTACTGCTACTTATTATAACTATTATCACTACTATTGATCTTACAGTGCTGACCATTACTATTACTACTATTACAGATGACTCAAAATACTTGTTATATGTAAGTGATGAGCGGTGGCTACTTCAGAAATTCAGAATTTGCTACTTACGAAATTTTTTTAATTGGCTGTTTGAATAAAAAAAAATTATGTAGATTGATCTTTTACTAGATAAAGAACACTGTTATGAAAAAAAAGAGGCTGATTGACCACTCTGACCTGCTATTATATTATTATGACTGTTACAACTATTATCAGTTCTGAAATTACTATTACTAAAATTACTATTTCTACTAATACAATGACTACTATTCCTATTGCCATTACTATAACTACTATCACAGAGGATTTAAAGTGTTTGTTATGTGAAAGGAATGAGGGTGGCTATTCTAAAAATTCGGAATTTGTTTTTTATGAAACTTTTTAATAGGCTGTTCTAATAGAAAATAAGTTGTTTGAACTCTTTGTTAAATGAAGCAAATCGATATAAAGGAAGGAAACAGACTGGTTGATTATTCTGACCCTCTATTCGACAATCCTCACGATGCACTCATTGCTGAAGACTGAAAATTTTTATTACGTGAAAATGATGGGTGGTGGTTTCTCTAGAAATTCAGAATCTATTTCGGTGAAATTTTTTCAATAGGCTGGTTAAAAATAAAATTGTTCATCAGTTGACTTGATCATTTTATCAAATAAAATGCATCATTATTAAAGGAAGAAAACAGACTGATCGACCATTCTGATCTGCAACTTTGGTATGATCAACGAAATAAAAGATCACGGCAATGAAGCACAAATTGAGTGAGTTGCACAGAGAAAGTGGCTAATATTCCATTTAATTTATTTTTCGAGAATCATAGCGATTTATTTCTTTTAGATAATATTATAATGAGGTAGCTGAACCAGCTGCTGTATGTTGGTAAACCACATTAGTGGAAAATTGAGGTAGGTATTTTGTACAACTACCCATCCCTGAAAAGTAAATTAAAGGTTGTATCTATTAACTTGAAAACAAAAGAAAATACGTGGTTGTAGCAGGAACAAATAATTCTGTTTAACCATAAATATAAGGATACCATGACATCAGTCATTAAGATAGTTTGGTTGAATAAAGTAGCTTTAAAATGAATATTTTATGATATGTTTAATTCGAGAAGTTGGACTACATTAGGATTTACTAAATGAGCACATTTATTTTAGTTAAGTTCAGTTTAAGATGGTTAAGATAAGTATTAAGTTACAGAGGCTTTCTTTACTAACGTGAGGAAGCAGATCTTATATTAATAATAATAAAATTTGCTTTGACTAAGCTGACCAGTGTCCTGGGAAAGCACTGGCAATAAAGTTTCTAAAACAACATTCGAAAACTCATCACTTTACCTTTCCAATCACTTAAAAGAATATTTCTGTTAGAAAACCTTTAGCGGGGATTTCTTTTTCAAAATATTAAATTGGAAATGTTAAGCAGTGAGTTTTCAAACAACTTTGTCAAAATTCTACTGCCAATTTTTAGTTTTCCCAGGTCGTTGGTCGTTTGACTACCTCCAAAAAACTAACAGCTATAACGAACTAATAATGAGAAGTAAAGCATAGAAGGAAGAATGTACTAAGGAAATATTAGACACAAGATGGGAAGTAGAGATGGGATGGGGGACAGGACAAGAAGTACAGGGAAGGAGGAAAAAGACAAAGAATGGAAACGCCATCGAATCGAATTAGTTGCAAAGAGAGAAATTGAGATTATGCATCAAGAAAAAGAGACTAAGCATCATCAGACGATATACAAATAAAAATAGAAACCTCAGAAATGATTGGAAGAGTCTATAACAAAATGCTAAACCTGAACTTATTTCAGAGGAAGGCTAAGGAGCTGAAATTGGATAAGAAGAAATGGGCATGGATGTTAATGTCAGAGTTAACTGTTGCTATTTTAATATAGCTGAGTTACTGACCAAAATATTCGATAAAGAATAAAGCGATTTAGGATGGATACGTCAAAGAAATGGTAGGATAACTTATATAGTGACTAAACTAAACTAAATTCAATGGCGTGACAGCCCATAGAGGGCCAAAGCCTACTGTGCCCATCTCAGTTTTCTTGATCTTGGACTCTGGGGTGCAGAAGCAGATGTTCTGGTCAGGTGGTCAGCCGAACGTGGAACCCCCAGTGTTTAGTTCCCAAGCATGATTGGTACTCTTTTATCAACCCACTGAAGGGATGAAAGGCTGAGTCAACCTTACCCGGCCCGAGGATCGAACCAGGGATCTGTGGCACGACAGCACGAAGCGATACCGCTCAGCCACCGGGCGTCACTTATATAGTGAATTAGAGATAAATTTCGTCAAAAACTCATGCAACATCAAAAAGTCACTTACAAATTTTGGAAAGATTATGTACAGGAAATTGCGAATTATTTACAGCGATGGTAAGATGGATAAGTTTTAAAAAACAGGCAAGGCTAGAAGAAACTTATGATCACAAATCAGATAAAAAAGAAAGCATCACATGGAAGATTCGAAATAACTTTGGAGATATTTGGGGTAAAATTACGATTCCCTTAAACTTAGCTAACTAGCTAAATGGATATGAAATTATGGTAACAAGCATAAAAAAAAAACAGAAAACAGAAAAGACAAGAAATCATACTATGAAGAACTTTTGGCAAAAAATAAAGAAATAATCTAATTTTTATGGTATATGGTTAAATGTAAATGATGCAAAGAACAAAAAGTATCCAAAGTAATACTGAATGGACCACACAACAGCAATACAATTTTCAAAACAGAGATGACACGTTTCTCTGGTACCGGAAAACCGGTAAGAAAGAACATGAGAAGAATAATTGTCTTATAAATGCATATCCTGGAACTATCCTAATGTAAAAAAGCCTATGCATAGCATGTGCCTATGTACAGTGTGTGCCTATGTAAAACGAGTGCCTATGTGCAGCATGCGCCTACCTACAGCGTGAGCCTATATACAACGCGTGTCTATGTATATCGCGCTCCTGCGTACAGCGTGTGAGTATAAAAAGTAACTATTCAAATGCAAAAGAAATAATCACAGTACTCGTCATGCCAACAACAATAGCCGGAATATCGAACCAGGGTGACTCAACGCTCGCCTCCCACTGAGGTGAACCCGGGTTCGAATACCAGGCAAGGCTGGTCGATACGAATTCCACTGCCTGCTCACGTCAATCACAGTGATGACGTAAAATATCCTCAGAGGTAGACAAATCGTGGGTTTGAGTTCCCATGCCGTCAGGCTAACTGTGGAGGGTTTCCGTGATTTTCCTCTCCATGTAACGCAAATGCCGGTTAATTCCATCAAAAAGTCCCCCAAGTTGGCAAATTTCACCCAATACTAGATCCAAAATTCCCTTGTATTCGGGATTGGGTTCAAAATTACATGGCTGAGGAGCTGAACATCGGTATTTGCAAACTCAAAATTGAGTTGGCTGTTCAACGACGGTTATAAAATTAAAAAAACAGCCAGAATGTTGATTTTAACAGACGGATAACTTAAGCAAATTAGAAAAAAAAGTATAAATAAATTGAATGGAAAAACAAAGAACGCAATGATTGATACTGAAAAAACATAGTTAATAAAAAATTTATTGGAATTAAAGATATCGAGAAAAATTAACTCCTTAAGGAGATACGAGATTCCTTTGACATTTGAGTGAAACTACAAGCCTATTATGCGAAGAAGAGCCTGCTAATGATATATTACATAATATTATAAGTACACCAGTAGAAAGTATGGAAAAGGGGGAAGAATGGAAACGTCGCCAGATGGAAACACAAACAGAAATAGAAGCTAAACGGGAATAAAGGGAGAGTCATCAAAAAACATTAATTGAGAAGCATATTAAGAGGTTAATATTGGAAAAGAAGGGACGGAATAATGTCTCTGCCAACTGGTAGAGCTGCATTGGTGACAAGGATTTTCGAAAGAAATTAAGATAGAGAAGTATTAAGTTACTTTGACTGTCTTAGCTAAAAAGATGAACACGATTCTGGTATCACAAATTGCTTTGACTGCATTCAAAGAACAGACAGTTAGTAAGACTAATTTGCTAAGCTAAGTGCCAAGGAGGTATTACACATTATTACAAGAACATGAGAAGTGCGTTTGATAAGAGAAGCAGTATGAAATGACGTCAGGTGGAGTATAAGACAAAGAAGAGAATTGAGAATGAGTGTCAAAAAGAAATGACTAAACTTTAACAGGTGAAGATCTAAGCTAAAATGAAAAATAAAAGAGGTGATTGAAGGAATCATCTACAAATGCTATACCAAAGCTGACGGGTGTCCTGGGCAAACTGAAAAACTGTAGTAAAGTTTCCAAAATGATGTTTAAAACTAATTGCTTTACTTTTCCAATTTAGTTTTCTGATAACACAAATAGAGTAGAGATTCTATGACAGAAATATATTTTTTAAAACGCTAAGATAAAACGGTGTGTTTTTGGAATATTCCTTTAGAAACTTGATTGTTTTTATAGTTTTTCGGAATTCTGATCAGCTTAGCTATACTTAATATAATTTAAGAAACAAGGTAAGAAATTAAAATTGTATGAGAGTGATTACATAAGGATGTTCATTTCTACATCATTTATTGTCGATTGAGATAACTTAGTTGTAGACAGGAATTTTTGAAATTGTACTTAGAGGTGCCTCTGACAAATTCATCGATAAGGTGCTACAGATACTGATTTAGTTAACCAGGGAGAATATTCACCAAGAACTGGAGTCAAATTCGCCAAGATATGTAGGTGACCCTTTGATGTTGCATAATGAACTTGAATTACTAGTAAAAAAATGGGTAAAACGAATGGAGGCCATAGCGGCGTGAAAAATAATATGAAACTGAAAATATCAGTTGGGGGAAACATGACAGGAAATAAAATGAAATTATCATGTAGTTGCAAGAAGTACGATCAGAAGAACATAGAAAATCTGATAATTAGTACAAAAACTAGCAGGAAAAAAAACAATATGACTCTTATGGTAAACAACTAGTAAAGTATGACAGTTTAGAAAATCTGACAAAGGATCAAATGGTCAAACAAGATTTGAAAAGTCGGAAAAGTTGTAAGAGGTAGCCATTTAACACATTTGGAATACGCAACGATAAAATGAAAGTAGTAAAAAGATTTCGACGTTTGAAAGTAATGGTGTTAATTAAGTTGGAAAATTTAGATATTGGTATCGGAGACTGGAGAAAAAAAACTAATATTCCAAATAATCAATGTTGAAATGTTGGGTAAAAATTGAATAGTTAAATCTGGATTAGAAACTAAACAATCTAAGGTATGACACCTAACTGAAACTTAAAGAATAAGCTATATTTAAGTAATATCTCAAAGTGAACAAAATGCGAAAAATCACCAAAAGAAATTTTTTTACCTCAAATTTTTTTTTATTAAATTGAAATAGTTTTTGAAATAATAATAAGCAAAATACCAAATTACACTGTCAGTACTAAAATAAGTTAAAAGATATTCTTATTTCATTTCATATTGCTATTTTGTACTGTGCACAAAGTTAAAAAGTGAACACTGTGAATATAACTTTTGATCTAAAGCTTGGATTTTCAGGTACAAGGGCTCAATGATTCGAGAGCCTCACCTAAAATACGCTATTAATTAGCTTAGACGATACGTGCAGTGAAAAACGAAGTAACGGAATCAGAGAGAAAAACATTCTTTCACTGAATAAACATTCCTTCTTTTCAACAGATTTGGATTATTGAGTCCAAGAGGGGTAGCCTTAATCTGGAAAATATGATTTAAATAGTTTACTAAATGGACCGATCGTATTTCGCCATATTTTGAGGGAATCAAAACAGTTTTGTGCGCAATTATTATATTCGTTTATCCAAAGGTAATTCATGCCAAAAAAATTACTCTTAATAAGGATTTAATAGAATAATAAAAAATTATCTTTAATAGTGATTTTTTGTTATTCTATTTAATTAAAGTCAAAAAAATTTCGAAATATAAGCTAATAAAATTTTTGTTTTATTTTAAAGAATGTAATTTTAAATGTCAATTTGAACAATTCTAACGAAATCATATATTGCGATATTCAGTTTTATCAGATATTTCAAAATTTGATTTATCAGAATCTATTCAACCAATTGCTCTCAAATTTTCCCTCTAGTCATTTAAAATTGTATTCGTTAAAATAATGTTACATTTTTTACATCTAAAAATTCATTTCCGACTGTCTATTTATAAAACATTAACTGTAATAAATAATTATACTTAACATGAAAGTTTGCCTGAAATTATCTTAAGATTAATGTATATTATAATTGTGAGAAAAAACTTTTGGGTTCGCTCAAAAAATTTTCGAAATATAATGAAATACGCAAAAAGTAAATTTATCATTGGAAGGTCTAAACTCTCGACCGCTTACCTGACCGAGCTATTAAGACTACAATTTCCAAATCAAGGCTCACCCCCCTCAAATTATTTTTAAGGCCAATAATCTGAATCAGTCGAAAAGATAGCATATTTATTCAGCAAAATTACGCTTATGTATCTGATTTTGTAGCTTTAAACATCGTCTGCATTAATTAATTAGCACATTAAGGTAGAGCCCTCAAATCATTAAGAGTGAACCTCAGTACGTGAAAAGCTCATCATTAGATCAAAAGTTATTTAAACCGTTTACTTTTTATTTATTGCACTATGCATTGTGCGAATATATTTTGATCATAGGGGAAATATAAAATTAGTGATAAAATTTATTACTTTTTGATGAAATTATGATTAAACTGTATTACATAAGCTAGTTTAAATCAACTTGTAAGACATTTCATATGTATTGGTAAAATATTAGTTTTACGTACAGTGCACAAAAATAAACGGACCAGCCTGAATAACCAGCCACATCAAGAAAAAGAGATGAAACATCATCAGACGACATACAAATAAAAATAGAAACCTAAAAACCGATTGGAAAAGTCTATGACAAAATGCTAAACCTAAACTTACTTGGGAGGTGAAATTGGATAAGAAGAAATGGGCATGGATGTTAATGTCAAAGTTAACTGTTGCTTTTTTGATATAGCTGAGTTAGTGACTAAAATATTCGATAACGAATATAGCGATTAAGGATGGATACGTCATATAAATGTTATGATTACTTATATAGTGAATTGGAGATAAATTTCGTCAAAAAATCGTGCAACATCAAAAAGTCACTTACAAATTTTGGAAAGATTATGTACAGGAGATTGCGAATTATTTACAAGGATGGTAAGAAGGATAAGTTTTAAAAAACAGGCAAAGGTAGAAGAAACTTATTATCACAAATCAGATTAAAAAAAAGCATTACATGGAAGATTCAAAATAACTTTGAAGTCATTTGGGGGTAAAATTACGATTCCCTTAAACTTAGCTAACTAGCTAAATGGATATAAAATTATGGTAACAAACATAAAGAAACAGAAAACCGAAAAGACAAGAAATCATACTATGAAGAACTTTTGGCTAAAAATAGAGAAATAACCTAATTTTTATGGTATATGGTTAAATATAAATGATGCAAAGAACATAAAGGATCCAAAGTAATACTGAATGGACCACACAACAGCAATGCAATTTTTAAAACAGAGATGACATGTTTTTCTGGTACCGGAAAACCGGTAAGAAAAAACATGAGAAGAACAATTGTCTTATAAATGCATATCCTGGAACTATCATAATGTAAAAAAGCCTATACAAAACATGTGCCTATGTACAGTGTGTGCCTATATACAGTGTGCGCCTATGTACAGCGTGTGCTTATGTGCAGCATGCGCCTACCTACAGCGTGAGCCTATATACAACGTGTGTCTATGTATATCGCGCTCCTGCGTACAACGTGTGAGTATAAGAAATAACTACTCAAATGCAAAAGAAATAATCACAGTACTCGTCTTGCCACCAACAATAGCCGGAATATCGTACCTGGGTGGCTCAAGGCTCGCCTCCCACTGAGGTTAACCCGGGTTCGAATCCCAGGGATGGCTGGTCGATACGATTTCCGCACCCGGCTCGCGCCAATCACAGTGATGACGTTAAATATCCTCAGAGGTAGACAAATCGTGGGTTTGAGTCCACTTGACGTCAGGCTAACTGTGGAAGGTTTCCGTGATTTTCCGCTCCCTGTAACGCAAATGCCGGATAATTCCATCAAAAAGTCCCCCATGTTGGCAAATTTCACCCAATATTTGATCCAAAATTCCCTTGTTTTCGGGAATGGGTTCAAAATTACATGGCTGAGGAGTTGAACATCGGTAGTCGCGAACTCAAAATTGAGTCGGCTGTTCAACGACGGTAATAAAATTTAAAAAACAGACAGAATGTTGATTTTAACAGACGCATAGCTTAAGTAAATAAGAAAAAAAAGTATAAATAAATTGAATGGAAAAACAAAGAGCGCAATGATTGATACTGAAAAAACATAGTTAAAGAAAAATCTTTAGGAATTAAAGATATCGAGAAAATAAAAACTCCTTAAGGAGATGCGAGATTCCTTTGACTTTTGAGTGAAACTACAAACCTATCATACGAAGAAGAACCTGCTAATGATATATTACATAATATTATAAGTGCACCAGTAGAGAGTATGGAAAAGGGGGAAGAATGGAAACGTCGCCAGATGGAGACACAAACAGAAATAGAAGCTAAACGGGAATAAAGGGAGAGTCATCACAAAACATTAATTGCGAAGCATAGTAAGAGGTTAATATTGGAAAAGAAGGGACAGAAATAATGCCTCTGCCAACTGGTAGAGCTGCATTGGTGACAAGGATTTTCGAAAAAAATTTAAGATAGAGAAGTATTAAGTTACTTTGACTATCTTAGCTAAAAAGATGAGCACGATTATGGTATCACAGATTGATTTGACTGCATTCAAGGAACAGACAGCTAGTAATACTAATTTGCTAAGCTAAGTGCCAAGGAGGGTATTGCACATTATTACAAGAGCATGAGAAGCGCGTTTGATAAGAGAAGCAGTATGAAATGACGTCAGGTGGAGTATAAGACAAAGAAGAGAATTGAGAATGAGTGTCAAAAAGAAATGACTAAACTTTAACAGGTGAAGATCTAAGCTAAAATGAAAAATAAAAGAGGTGATTGAAGGAATCATCTACAAATGCTATGCCAAAGCTGACCGATGTCCTGGGCAAACTGAAAAACTGTAGTAAAGTTTCCAAAATGATGTTTAAAACTCATTGCTTTACTTTTCCAATTTAGTTTTCTGAGAACACAAATAGAATAGAGATTCTATAACAGAAATATATTTTTTAAATTGCTAAGATAAAACGGTGAGTTTTTGGAATGTTCTCTTAGAAACTTGATTGTTTTTATAGTTTTTCGGAATTCTGATCAGCTTAGCTATACTTAATATAATTTAAGAAACAAGATAAGAAATTAAAAATGTATGAGAGTGATTACATAAGGATGTTCATGTCTACATCAATTATTGTCAATTGACATAACTTAGTTGTAGACAGGAATATTTGAAATTGTACTTAGACGGATTCATCGATAAGGTGTTACAAATTTTGATTTAGTTTAACCAGAGAGAATATTCACCAAGAACTGGAGTCAAATTCGCCAAGATATGTAGGTGACCCTTTGATGTTGCATAATGAACTTGAATTATTAGCAAAAAATGGGTAAAACGAATGGAGACCATAGCGGCGTGAAAAATAATATGAAACTGAAAATATCAGTTGGAGGAAACATGACAGGGAATAAAATGAAATTATCATGTAGTTGCAAGAAATACGATCAGAAAAACATAGAAAATCTGATAATTAGTACGAAAACTAGCAGAAAAAAAACAATATGACTCTTATCATAAACAACTAGTAAAGTATGACAAGTTTAGAAAATCTGCCAAAGGATCAAATAGTCAAACAAGATTTGAAAAGTCGGAAAAGTTGTAAGAGGTAGCCATTTAACACATTTGGAATACGCAACGATAAAATGAAAGTAGTAAAAAGATTTCGACGTTTGAAAGCAACGGTGTTAATTAAGTTGGAAAATTTAGATATTGGTATCGGAGACTGGAAAAAAAAACTAATATTCCAAATAATCAATGTTGAAGTGTTGGGGAAAAATATACTGCGGAAAATTTGAATAGTTAAATCTGGATTGGGAACTAAACAATCTAAGGTATGACGCATAACTGAAAATTAAAGAATAGGTTATATTTAAGTAATATCTAAAAGTGAACAAAATGCGAAAAATCACCAAAATCATAGTATTTAAAAGTTTTTTTTTTACAAAAATGAAATAGTTTTTGAAATAATAATAAGCAAATTACCAAATTACACTGTCAAGACTAAAATAAGTTAAAAGATATTCTTATTTTATTTTGCTTTGCTATTTTGTACTGTACACAAAGTTAAAAAGTGAACACTGTGAGTATAACTTTTGATCTAAAGCTTGGATTTTCAGGGCTCAATTTAAGGCTCAATTTAATTGATTCGAGGGATTCACCAAAAATACGCTATTAATTAGTTTAGACGACACGTGCAGTGAAAAACGGAAGTTTCGGAATCAGAGAGAAAAACATTATTTCACTGAATAAACAAGCATACCTTCCTTTCTGGATTTGGATTATTGAATCCAAGTGGGGTAGCCTTAATCTGGAAAATATGGTTTAAATAGTTTACTAAAGAGACCGATATTATTTCGCCATATTTTGAGGGAATCAAAGCATTTTTGCGCACAATTATTATATTCGTTTATCCAAAGGTAATACATGCCAAAAAAAATTACTCTTAATAAGGATTTAATAGAATAATAAAAAAAAATTTTAATAATGATTTTTTATTATTCTATTTAATTAAAGTAAAAAAAAATTCAAAATGTAAGTTGATAAAATTTTTGTTTTATTTTAAAGAATGTAATTTTAAATGTCAAATCGAAAAATTCTAACGAAATCAGACATTAAGATATTCAGTTTTATCAGATATTTCAAAATTTGATAAATCAGAAACTATTCAACAGATTGCGCTCAAATTTTGCCTCTTGTCATTTATAATTGCATTCGTTAAAATGATTTAAATTTTTTTGCATTGCATCTAAAAACTCATTTTTGACGGTCTATTTATAAAACATTAACAGTAATAAATAATTATTTAACATTATAGTTTGCATGAAATTATGTTTAGATAAATATATATTATAATTATGAGAAAAAAAGTTTAGGTTCGCTCAAAAAATTTTCGAAATATGATGAAACACGCAAAAAGTAAATTTAACATTAAAAGGTCTAAACTCTCTACCGCTTTCCTGACCTAGCTATTAAGACCATATTTTCCAAATCAAGGATCACCCTCCTCAAATTATTTTTAGGGCCAATAATCTGAATCTGTCGAAAAGATTGCATATTTATTCAGAGGAAGTACGATTATTTATCTGATTTCGCAACTTTGAACATCGTCTGCATTTATTAATTAGCATATTAAGGTAGGGCCTTCAAAACATTTAGAGTGAAATTCAGTACGTGAAAAGCTCATCATTAGATCAAAAGTTATTTAAAGTGTTCACTTTTTATTTAGTGCGCTATGCATTGAGTGAATTTATTCTGTTCATAGGTGAAATACAAAATTAGAGATAAAATTTATTACTTTTCGATGAAATTATGATTGAACTGTATTATATTAGCTAGTTTAAATTAACTTGTAAGAAATTTTATACGCATTGGTAAAATATTAGTTTTACGTACAGTTCACAAAAATAAACGGACCAGCCTGAATAACTTTTGATCGAATCTGATCTTCACGTTCTGGGACTCTATCTTAATAATTTGAGGACGTGACCTCAAGTATGCTAGACAGACAATATTTTAAGTTACGAAATAAGACGCATAAACGCACTTTCTCTGAATAAACATGCCTTTTTTTCGACGGATTTGATTTTCTTACCCCAAAAATATAGAGGAAAGCCGAAATCGGGAAATTTGTCCCAATAGTTTGAACACCTTAATATTAATTTTACTATTTGCCTATTTCGCTATATCTCAAAAAACATTTTATGCGAATATTTTTGCATACAGTTTATTTAAAGATAATTTTTAGTATATATATATTATTTATTGATATTTTTTATGTAATATAATTGTTATTTTTTACGTTATTTTTTATGTTATTTTCTTACGTATTTTGCCATATCTCGAGTTGAATTAAGCGAATTGAAAAAACTTTCGCACAATTATACAATTCCTTATACAAAGATAATTCCATACTGTAACTGAAAATAACGTTTAATATATTTATGAGTCTGACTAATTATTAAACTGCACTAATTACTTACCCAATTTCAGGTCAACCTCTCAAACCATTAGGACTGAATCCGAAAATTTGAAAAAGCGATTTTTTTGAGCACAGTACATAAAAATGAGGGATTGAGGGTATTAGTTTTAATTCAGATTAAACTCAGTTTTCATGGTGTACATAGACGCATTTTTTTTTTCTTTTCAGAAGGCTAAGTCTCACCATTTGCACTACACCAATGCCAAAATGAATCAAAGTTTCGAATTGGTTATGATGAATCCAAAGTTGCAAGGAAAAACTTGCCAAAATGCTGATTACTACACTTGGTAAAGAACTGGACACAAAGCTGGAAGATTTGGTGAATCTGCAAATCTGAAGCTGACTGTTGGACTGAATCTGAAAATTTGAAAAAGCGATTTTTTGCGCACTGTACGTAAAAATGAGGGAGTGAGGGTATTAGTTTTAATTCAGTTTAGACTCAGTTTTCATGGTGTACATAGACGCATTTTTTTTTCAAAAGGCTAAGTCTTACCATTTGCACTACACCAATGCCAAAATGAATCAAAGTTTCGAATTGGTTATGATGAATCCAAAGTTGCAAATAAAAACTAGCCAAAAAGCTGATTACTACACTTGGTAAAACACTGGACACAAAGCTGGAAGACTTGGTCATACTAGAAAAGCTAGATACAGTACCTGAAGCTATAACTATATTCGTTTTAAAAATGTTTGATTTTTTGCTCTGACTGATATAATAAATTGACATGTAAACACAAAAAAAGGTTTCAAAGTTAAACTTTATAATTACATAAATAATTAAAGTAAATACTACATTTATAGTTTATTTTTACTGTTTTAATTTATCTTCCATATTTTACATAAGAATAATTTTTTTCAATTTTTAGAAGTGTCTGAAAATATTGACGTATTGTTGCTTGATTTGCAAAATATGAAATTGAAAATTGAACAAATCGTTTGGGAGCTTTAGTTTTTAGAACTTTCAATATTATCCCCAATTTGCTCTAAAATTAATCTTAGAACTTAAAGCACTTCTTTGACAGCTAAGGAAGATGGGCAAAATAATTTAATGAGTGATGATCATTGACAGTAAAGTAGAAGAAATCAGTTGAAATTTCATTGTTTTTGAAAATAATAAAAAATAAAAAGATATGTAAGCGATATGTACTAATGGTTTTCTACGCCTGACTATGGTTCTACGGTGACTATTGGTTTTCTACGACTTGTTTTTTTATTGATGGAAAAAGTCATGTGGCATGTATTAAATTATATGATTTATAATTGCAGTTTGGAATTTTCTCAAAAACATAAAAAGAAATGCGATAAAAAATTGAAATGATACTAAACACTTCAAACGAAACATTTAGGATGCTTATTTAAATACTTTAAATATACAAAATGATAAAAAAAATAATGAAAATATATAACAGAAGAAACTTAAATGAATGAACACAGAATATTAGACTAAGTTTTTGGTTGATTTCTGCAACCATGAGTTAAAAATCTTGATTCTAGCGATCTTTGGTGTCTTGATCCGAAACATTTGATCGTACTCGATTGTTCAACCACTCTATTATATCGCTTTTGACTTGTTCCGCAACTCCATAAGGTTCAAACAGAAGACTGTGATAAGCACAAGGATATATCTGTAAGAAAGTTTTTTTGGACAAAAATTATTGATTAAAATAGTTAAATACCAACCACAGCAAGTTTGACAAGAAAATTTATTTTTTTCAAAAATGTATTAATTTTTTAAAAGTTTTTGCTAATACTTTTCAAATAATTAAGTCTCCTTCATTCTTATGTTAAATTAAACGAAAAAATTTTATTCAGATTTTCAAATTGAATGGAACCTATGTTTTATTCATTTATTCATGCATAATGTTTTGTGAAGGGGACATAAGTTATCAAAATTTTTCAATTAATATAAAATCGTGAATTTCAATTAGTGTACTTTTCTGCAATATGTTAAAGGATAGGATAAATTATGAGTGTCGTATCAATGATATTCTACCTTACAATTCTTATAAATATTTTCCTTTATTTTAACCATTCATCGACTGTAAATAGAAAATAGTAAGGAATATATTGTGAAACCACTAGTTATAAAATGTTTAATTCTGGAAAAACCCATCAAACTATATAACTCTATAGGCAAATTAAAAGGAGGGATAAAAGGAATGAAGATAGTCTAAATTCAGCATATAACGAAAGGATGAAAATCACAAAATACCCATGCAGGTTTCGAACAAATTCAACGTTGCAAACGTTTTCCGTGGTTTTCACCTTCTCAACATGGGTAGCGACTCCATGTACTATGGTAAGTTTTCGCCCCCTTTATACCTTATATCTTCCCTCTGAATTTCTTGGTCGAATTTTAAAACATCCTGTAAAAATATAAATGAATTAGGTAAGTTTGTTTTTCTTTTCCTGCTTCATCAAACCAAAAAAATAAATAAAGGAACCTGAAAAATTCTCCAAATAAAGGGGAAAATTTTTTTTAATTGTTTATGGTCTCAACTCACCAGACGCTGCCAAACATTTGTAGATAAACGAAAGTATTAAAAAAAATGAACAAAATATATGAGATGATTTCAAAATGAAGTTAAAACAGAAGGAAATTATCTCAAAGGAAAATTTTAAACTTAGCTATATTTTAATTTAACCAAACAATTCAGAAACAGCAGTTTATATATATATATATATATANGAGATATATATATACTCAATCTCCACCTAATCCAGTTAAATTTCATTTTTATGGTTTTGAGACCATGTCAGTTGTGAACGGTCTCAAATCCGTCAAAGTCTCGAAACGTTAATTTTTTTCGGTTAATTAGATAGTCCGACTGCTTCCGATCATTTTACCCTAACTTTTTAATGGAAATTCCAACAGTGTTTTCGCAGCTTGATGAAAGACCACATAAGTTGTGCAATAATTATTTATTGACATATGCTTGATAGTTGTTCAACAATGTGACTCAATAAACGTTAAAACTAGCATTAGTATTATTATATACACTGAAGAGCCAAAAAACTGGTACAGGCATGAGTATGTAAGTACAGCGTTGCGATCGGCAACGCGTATATAAGACAACGAATGTCTAGCACAGTTCTTAGATCGGTTACTGCCAGGTTATACAGATTTAAGTGAGGTTATACAGATTTAAGTGAGTTTGAACGTGGTGTTATAGTCGGCGCATGGGAGATGGGGCATAGCATCTCCGAAATAGCAATGAAATTTGGATTTTCACTTACGACCATTTCACGAGTATACCATGAGTATCGGAAATTCGGTGAAACATCAAATCTACGACATCGCTGCTGTCGGAAAAAGATCATGCAAGAACGGGATCATCGACAATTGACGAGAATCATTAAACGTGACAAGCGTGCAACCCTTCCACAAACTGCAGCAGATTTCATTGCTGGGCCATCAACAAGTCTCAGTGTGCGAACCATTCAACGAAACATCATCGATATGGCCTTTCGGAGCCGAAGGCCCACTCGTGTACCCTAGTTGACTTCACGACACAAAGCTTTACGCCTTGCCTGGGCCCGTCAACACCGACGCTGGACTGTTGACGATTGGGAAAACGTTGCCTGGTCTGACGAGTATCGAGCTGATGGACGTGTACGGGTATGGAGACAACCTCATGAATCCATGAATCCTACATGTCAACAGGGGACTGTTGAAGCTGGTGGAAGCTCTGTGATGGTATGGGGTGTGTGCAGTTGGCGTGATATGGGACCTCTGATACGTCTAGATAAGAGTCTAACAGGTGAAGGGTACGTAAGAATCTTGTTTGATCATCTGCACCCATTTATGTCAATTGTGCATTCCGACGGACTTGGGCAATTTCAGCAGGACAATGCGACACCCCACACGTCCAGAATTGCTACACAGTGGATCTAAGAGCACTCTTCTGAATTTAGACACTTCCGCTGGCCACCAAAATCCCCAGACATGAACATTATTGAACATATTTGGGATGCCTTGCAACGTGATGTTCAGAAGATATCCCCAGCACTACTTCACACGTTGATCGAATCAATGCCACGTCGTGTTGGGGCACTTCTGCGTGCTCGCGGGGGCCCTACACGATATTAGGCAAGTATACCAGTTTGTTTGGCTCTTCCGTGTAACATTTCTTATTTGAAGGATACTTTATCATAAGTTCTTGAGATGTTACTGAGAGATGTTATTGAGAAACATAAGTTATTGAGGAAAAAAACATTCTGAAAATCAAAAACAGTTACTTACCATTCATCGAATTTTAGTCTTTATAACTAAGTAGATCTAACTATAAATGTAAATCAAAATTTATGAAAATATTCCTTACCATGAAGAAACTTCTATTTCTTTTGGCGTAGCTAACAACCAATTGTATGTTATACAACTTACCTCGTAATTGTCATCTTACCAAATAAGAGCGCACGGGGAAAACAATTATGGTAAAACTATCGTATTGAATAGCAATAACATTTTTGGTTTTTGAAAAAAAAATTTAAAAAAATACAAAATATCAGCTAAATAAATTATATGGTATTTAAACTATTCGTTTGGTAATTTTTCCATTCACATGGTAACGGTTTAAAAGAAATTCTGGCATTCAAAATTTTTGTTCTTATTAATACACATATAGTAAAAAAATACATAACTGAATTCAACCGAATAAAAGGTTATCATGCAATGCATGCTCTAAAATATCATGTTAAAATTATCAGATTTTATCATATATAAAACCATATTGTATTTCTAATTTTACCAAAATCATTACCAAAGAGCTTCGGTAAAAATTATCATTTGTGATTTTCCTATAGAGCCAAAAACATGGTACTTTTTACCATATTCCGTTAGTTTTGACTGTATTTTTTTTTCGCAGTGCGCTAAAAAGAAGTTTTAACTTTTATTGCGCTAAAAAGGATGTTTAAACTTTTATTCTTTTTTCTTACTATTATATAACTGAACTAATAAAACTTTTTTTTATGTTGAAATCAAATTGTTGCTTTTCTAGGAAGTCAGATTTTGACGTAACCTTTCAACGAAACCCTTGCCACATGCAATGGAGCAAATTACACTGCTCGGCATTTTGTAACCATAACAGCGTTCAAACTTTTAGTAACCTTAATTTTACGCTAAGTTAAATCATAATAATTGTACTTCTTAAACTTGATTACTAGACTTGATTACTTACTTTGGTTTCGTGTATATATATTATGGTTAAAAGTTGAATCAATTTTTCTGATAGAGTACGACTCTTACTGTTTCCTAAGTAAAAAGCTCGTGGATAGCGTGAACAAAACAGACTCGTAAAAATTGGAGTGTGTCATATGCTTAATAACTTAAGCTAAGAAGATTAGTGATAAAAAGATTGAAAATTCATGACATAGAAAAAGACAAAAGAGCACAAACAGTCGAGGCATGTGGCTCAAATCTGACAATTCATTCACAAAAATTTCGGTTTGAAACTCCAAAACCTTTATAAAGAATAAACCATTATAAGGAAATAAGAAAATGAAACGAAGTATACTTTGAAAATAGTGTAAGTAGCTCGTTCGGAGATGCGAAGTTCGAATTCAAGCGTTTACATCACAATATGTCCTCCATTCCTTCAACACGAGAGATATCTAGCCTCCTGCACTCTTAAATTAATGACTCTGGGCAATTGGGAAAAGAAACAGTCATCCAAGCAAAGATAGCAGCTTCACAGAGCTGCTGAACACAAACAAGTCTACTTTTTCCCGTCTCTGGTGATAGATGGCACGGATAAACTAATTGAACCGTATTCCACAGTTCACTTGACAAAACACAACTCAACTACAACTTCAGTAAAAATCGACTCAATAGTATCAGATATAACTTTCAGCAGTATTAAGTTTCGAAAAAACATCGAAGAAATAGAATCTCTAAGATTTTCAATTTTGTTACACACTTTTGAAGTATATGGAACGTATTGATCGACTATAGGAAGACCACGGGTAGTTAGGTCTTATTGCATTAATTTTTATTATTTTAATTTATTAATTTATAACTTATTTAAGGTTAATAAAAAATCAATCTTATTAAATTAACAAACATAAAAAAACCACGTCTGTTTAAAGTAACAAACATTGGTTTCTAGTACTATGTTTATTTTTTTAATTTTTTCTATTTATGTTTTGTCTTAAACTTTAAACATAAATAATTAGTAATTAATGATGAAATTAAAATTCAAATAAACCTTTAAAGTTTTGTCAATAGATTCTGCATTCTTATTCAAGAACGCTGCTCCTTCTGGGATGCAGATTTTGTCATATTCTCCTTGTAATAATATGAAAGGAACAGATAAGTTAGACACCTTTTCTTCAATTTCCTAAAATGAATGAAAAAGTGATAATGCTTTGATAATAGGTTTTAAATTAATAGAACTAAGAGGAGGCAAATAATTTGAAACGACCTGTGCAATTTATGAATTAGCATACTATGAAATAAAATGCTGCGAAATAACCATTGCCTACCTAATTATATACCTGTATATAGGTGGGTAATACCTATTTTACATTTGTAAAAGCACCATTGATTACGGAAGTTTTGAACAAATATACATATCAGATTAAGTTTTTACATCTGATTAAGTTTTTACATCCTGCATATTTTCAAATGATATTATTTTTATTTTTTATTAATATTTACAAGCTGAATAATTTTGAACCTTTATTTTTTTTAATTATGGTAGTTCTAAAAATATTTGCTGTTTTAAAAAATAAGCACTCGATGTAAGTTAATATTTATAAATCGGTATGAGAAATTTGCATTGTAATGTAAATCTGTATATTGTTTCTAAAAGTTTTCAAAGACGTCAAAATGTGTATTTTTCCAGAATTACTCTCATTCAGAAAAACACTAACCGTTAAATTTCTCACACCTATTATGATTGAGACAAATTATAATGAATGACAAAGACTTCAATAATAAATGACCCTTGAGATTACGATCTTTTAAAACGTGCTAAACTTTTTGACTTACAACTTTTTCAAGCAAACTTCTGCTGTAAGTACTGATCCCATAAAATTGACATGATCCCATTGAAGATTTATATTATTAAAATCAGTTTAAAAGATAATTATAACAGTTTTAAAATTACTGACTTATAAGAATTCGTCAAACTATTTTGCTAATTTTTTAACAAGAAATTTCATTCGCCAACTTATTAATTTTTTAACAAGAAATTTCATTCGCCAACTTACCTCCATTGCTTCAATTAAGGAAGCACCAAATCCAGCTTTACAGTATCCTTTATATCTATACGGATCATCTTTCATTTCCTTAACCCTCTCTGGACACCTGCTTAAGAGATTCAAATCCAGAGACGCCACAGGAAATCGAGGGAAGATAACACGTAAGTATTTAACCAGATTTACCTAAGAAAATGCATTTTCAAATGTTATTAATAAGAATAAACAAAAGAAATATAAATACATAGAATTCACCCCTATTTTTTTACGCATAACTTTGGTTTATTCAGGTTTTCTCAAAAATAACCGAGATCTAAGTAAATAACCAAGTTTTTTCAAGAAATTTAAATTTAGTTAAAAGTTCATCAATAGATGGCGCTGCTGCCTGAAAAAACCATAAGGCTATGTTTTCCCCTGGATGTCGGACTGAAATGTTTGTGGTTTATTTTGTGTCTTATAATGGTTTTTATATTTAAACTTTTTTTATATAGTCCTCAACTTGCTGCGCTGGTGGCAATTTTAAAACCTTGTTTTCTAGCTTTTTCTCTTATCAAAGCCACCCACCTCTTACGAACTTAGTAACTGGCGAGAAAAAATAAACTAGTTTCCTAAACAGAATACAGCAAAACATACATTTCTAGTTCTTTAATTTTTTTTTCTTCTTTTCATCAATTAATTCTTCAAATCTTCGTCCAGTTTTAAGACACCTGATATTTTTCAGTAGGGGAGAGTGGGGTCAATTGTAACATTTTTTACTTAACTATTTTTAACTAACAAAAAATCCAATATATTATTAGTATTAATTGACAGACGAGTAAAGTAGACTATCCTATACCAGAAAAAAAAATACCTTATTTTAAATGTTACTATATTAGTTATTAACAATTTCTGACAGTCGTGCACTTTTTACAATTGTCCCCACTTACGGGGTCAATTGTAACAGTTCATAAATTCAACTAAAACATAGTTAATTATCATATTATCATAGTTGTGATATATTTTTTTATTGATCAAAATAGTAGTGATATTTTAGGAGTAAAAATAATAATGAGCAGAGACCTAAAGGGTTAAACTTTTAACTTTAAGGGGTTAAAAATTTTAATTTATGCTGTGAAAGGTGACAAATAAAATAATGCACATGCAACATAATATAAATGATATAGGAAACTATTGGTGGTTCTTAAAGAGTTAAGTAATGGTTTGTAAACATAAGATTATTTATTTTCAGCTGTTACAATCGTCCCTTTACTTATTGTTACAATTGTCCCCAAGACGCCATTTCAGCTTCATTTGTTAAAAACAATGCTAGTTAATTAACAAAACTAATCTTTTTTTTTTTAAATGTTAATTAAGGTGTCCACTTACATATTCGGTTAATAATTTTTATTTGTTTAAACAAAATTACTTTGTTACAATATAATATTCTAATACCAAAAAAAGTACTTACGTAGCGTGAAAATATCTTTTGTGATGTAACTCTTTCAAAAGTACATAAAAATGGTTGCCAGCAGGGGTGTACATGTAGATTTATTAAATACACCTTGTGCGCCACCTAGGAACCAAATCTAGAAATCGACACTCGAAATTTTTGCTCTGTTACAATCGTACCCTGTTACAATTGACCCCACTCTCCCCTAGATATTTAAAGGTTCAGACTGAAATTATACGCGAAAGACAAGAACTTGCAAAGACAAGTGGCAGAGTAAAATAATTTATGTAATAATATTGCACTCATCATGAAGATATTTGTTCACTCGGTTTTTTCCTTCATGTGGTTCTTTTGGTGACTTTAACCATAATAAATTTTTACCATACGATATTTTTACAACGGTACTTTACTCGAGGTTTAGGGCATAATAAAATTAGTAAATTTACATGATTCCACAATCATGCTTTTTTTGCTCAAAGTAAAATTCCTCACAAGACATACAGGAGAGAAATTATTATCCGAAATCAATAAACTAAATTTCGAAAATTTACATTTTTTTTAATGCAAAACAATAATACATTACTGATATTTAATTATTGCACGGAGATAATAATGCAGTAATAAAAATATTTTCTTTCAATCTTAACTTTATGTTATGCTACATTTCATGAAAGTTGTTACTGCAATTTTATGTTCATACAACAATATATCACATTTTAATATTAAATTATGTTTGTAGAGTGCACGAAACTTGTTCATACCCTAAAAGGAGTGGTTAGTGCAGGATTAGTTTTGACAGCAGGGGCAATCAATATCAATCCATCGAAATAATTTGGACTTCGCAATGCAGCTAAAATCGCAATAGTGCCACCCTGGAAGAG
This sequence comes from Parasteatoda tepidariorum, assembly GCF_043381705.1. Taxonomy (NCBI): domain Eukaryota; kingdom Metazoa; phylum Arthropoda; class Arachnida; order Araneae; family Theridiidae; genus Parasteatoda; species Parasteatoda tepidariorum. Next base: position 49,089,697 of record NC_092214.1, on the reverse strand, counting down.
GAAGAAAAAAAACTAAAATTACCCTTGGAATTTGAAACATATTGGTGAGAAATCTTAGGTCACTTTTAAGTTATGTTTACAAACAGAAACTAATGAGATCACATGATGATCTTTGTTAGATAAGTAAAGTAAAGCTGATCGACTCAATTATGCATTCAATAGAAGAAAAAAAATTTTCAAATATTTGAAACATTTAAAGTCTGATTTTGCTAGATAAGTCAGTGAAACGGGTCAACTTAATTTTTGCATTTAATAGATAAAATTGTCAAGTCTTAGAAGCATTTAAAGTCTGCTCTTGTTTGATAAGTAAAATGAAACTGGTCAACTTATTTATGCATTCAATAGATTAAAAACTTTCTAGCTTTTGAAGCATTTAAAGTCATTTAAAATATTATTTGTGTTTTCCGGTGATAAACTAGCCTGATAAATGAAACTTAACGTAAATTTTAAAGCGAAAAATATTTATTTTAGAATCTAAATTGAAACAGAACCTCACAGATCGATGTACTTATTCGATTATAAATACCTGGCATTGGACTGAATGGTACACGCTGGTGGTCTCATTCGAGCCAAATTTCGAAAGAAATAAGTAATTTGAGATGGAAAAAAAATTACATTCTCAGATTTGATCACCACCTATCAATTGAATTTTAGCAAACTGAGAGAACGAAAGTCCCAATGGACACGCCATAAATGTACGTGATATCTTCCGATATTAAAGAATATAACAAGTTATATTCTTGCTCAGAAAACAGGGTGAATATTTAAATTGCACTTTTTGTTTACTTCTGGTCAAACAATTTGTTATCTTGATTGAAACTCATATTTTAAAAAAAGATTTTCTTTCAATTTAGTTTTTTTTATTTAAAAATATGTCATCGTTAACATAATGCAAATTGATAAAGCAGCAATAAAATAAATAAGGGGAAACAATTATTACAAGGTTTTCAGATTAAAATAAAAAAACATTGTTTTTTTCAAATCGTATTGAAAATGTATAGAGTATTTAAAGACGACAAGCAATGTTATGTGTAAGTTTCAATTTTATTCAATTGTAATATATATATANATGTGTCGATATCGTAAAAAACCTTATGTAGTAAAAACTCATGAAATAAAAGAAAAATGTCAAACTTACCGGCGTGAATTAAAACACGGTTTAGGTTTAGAAGTACAATAATAAAACAGTTAACAAAAATCGCGAAGATGTAAAATATATATATATATATATATATATAACTACTTTCAATCTACTCTTCTCTTAGCAAGAAGATGTTATTTGAAGCTTTTTAAACTTTCAAGATATTCAAATGAAACTTTTTTCATTAGTTATCAAATAAGATTCATTATGAAATTATGAAGAAAAAAAAATTTTTTCAGCCCATGCGTAGTATGAAAGAACTATTTAAAATGCTCATAACTTGTACAATTTTTAATTTTTTTTTCTTCAAAATTTTAAAATAATAATTTTGCTATTAATTAGAAATTGCTCCGAAAATGTTGTTTAATTTGTTGCACATTTTTTTTAATTTTTAGCGGAAAAACATAAGTAATAGAATGTCGATAGGTCACATTTCACAACTGCTGCAAAAATATTTCATGAGAAATCTAAATTTTGCATTTACAAGGCAAAGACCCTTAAAATGCCCTTAATCAGCATTTTTTTTCATAAATATTCCTCAAAATAAGAATTAATATAATACTATGAATGAAGTAAAAAAAAATTAAAACAATAAATAAATTAAATACTTTTTGAAAATGATCTAATTTATAAAATAAATACCCTAATAAGGGATGAGCTTGTAAACATCATTTTCACATAAAAATAAATAAGGATGCTGTCTTAAAACAATCTAATGGTATTAATGATTGAAAAACAAACCTTGAGTATTAATAAATTTGATGACTAAAATATATCTGTATCAAAATTCAGGCTTGCCAAGCCTTAAAATGTTAAAATGGTACCTTAAAAAGGAAATTCTTGCTAGTATTAACGTGATTATACTACCACTATAAAATTTTTCTAAGAACCGTGAGACCCCTTTTAATATTGAGATGTCCACACTAATCCTACCACTATGCGTCCTGACTAGCTGTGTCGAAAAATTCTTCGTAGAAACTCATTATTTCTAAATTAAAGAAAAACAAATTGTAATGACTATAAAAGTTTTAATAAGCATTTTCATATGTAACATAATACCTTCGATTATTGAAAATATTGAGTAAAAATAGTTTAAATTCACAAATAAAAAGCATATTAAGAACTTACTTTTCCACCATATAAACCTTTTTTTTTATTTATTTTCTGAGTACCAATCCACACTTATGCCCATACATTAAGGTTAATGCGGGTTCCGGCAAATAATTGTTCAGACACAAATCAAACATGACTTTTTCATAAAGCTCATTTATTAAGCAAAAGATAAAGAACAAAAATACGGTGTATGTATGATACGATTTATTAAAACTGCGATTCCCCCTGGAGTAATTATAAAAAATATATTATTTCTAAAAACTTAATATTACGTGGATGGTATGGTGGTTAAGGCGTTGTATGTTTCCCAAGCTATTAAACTCAATCCGCAGCAAATTGAGTATCAGATTATAGGCATGATCTCAGGGAAGCTTACTACACTCTGCAAGCAACGCTTTCCGAAGTTCCGGTACACATGAAGAGCTGGTTATAATGGGTTGCAACTCGTCGGCCAAGCATGTACCACACATGCCCTATCGGATTTAAAACGGGTCAAAATGCTGGCCTTTCCATACGGGTCATATCCTCAGATTGAAGGCATTTGCCTAAGATATTTGCTCTTTGAGGACGGACGTTCTCCTCCATAAACTCCTTCCATGAGCCCCATGGCATCCTAAACAAACGTACATGTTGTTCCAGAATAAAGTCACGGTATATTTGGCCAGTCTTGTTTCCAATTGAACATGTAGATCTGTTCTGGAGCGCAGTATAATTCCTCCTTCCTCCTCAAACCAGCAATCCTGAACCACCATAAAGATGCTGTTCAATGATGTTGTGTTGATGGCAATGGGTACCTTGCACTCTCTATATAAAAGTCTGACGTGAATCAGACTGCTACTTAAACCTAGACTTGTCGGAAAACATTATACAAGCCCACTGTGACAATGTCCGCAATGCAAGTTTTCTACTCCAGACTAATCGCTGGTGACAGTAAGTTGCCGTGAGTGGAACACATCTATCAGCCAGTGAGCATATGGACCAATATTTCCCAAACGTCTGAACACAATTTTCTTTGAAACTGTGGTACCCGCAGCTGCAGATAGATGACGAGACAAGTCGGATGCTGTGCTCCGTCCGCTTCGTTTGGAAGTTACTGCCAAATATCAGTATTCATTAAGCTTTCGGGTATGTGTGACCTGTACTGTAACGTCTACTGACATTTCCATCATTTTAAAACAGTTGCCAGAGCTTGGAGGCAAATCTTCATGTACTTCTAAGTTTCTCGGATATTTCCATCTGAGTACTCCCACATTACAGTCGGCTGATAATTCTACCACGTTAAAAAACCTCCACTTGCTTCCGCTGTGTCAAAACTATTTAGTTAATCCACTGAGCGGCTTACTGAACACTTATGAACAATTTTACTTCTCTGGCACCATTTCTTGTATACCCCTCTCTTACGCTCTCGTCATTGTGAGGTACTATCGGCCTCATCTGGTAGCTTTTTGTAATTTTCATATTATTCTTGGAGATGTGTGTGATAATTCGATAACTGAAATATTTACTTGGGAGCTCAATTTTTGAATTATCCTTAATTTATGGACATGTGAGTAGTATTTTGTCTTGTCATTAGATATGCAATTGTAACACAAATTTGGCAATCTGCGTAAATTTATAAAGAATTTTGATTAAAAATTAACAGAAATATTCTATTTGTTCACTCTAACCCTCTCTTACTTATATTAAAAATACATATATTAAAAATGCATGCATTAAAGGTAAGTTTGAAAAATTGAAGAGTAGTTAAAATAATATTTCACGAACATACTTTTTAACATTGAAAAATCTAATGGATAGTGCACAAAATTAAAAAACTAGAACTTCCATTATTTTTGACCAGATTTTTATTGTTGATGCAATTTTAATGATTCAAAAATTTAACCTGAAATTTTTGTAGTTGATATTTTAAATTACGAAATCAGACACAAAAACATAAACCCAAAATAACCATGCATTTCTTTTTTCATCGGATTTGAATTATTAACCCTCAAACATACCTGCCAATTTGTACGGTTATTGGAGGTAATTTTTCTTAGTGATAGTAAATTTTACCTTTTAAAGTATCAATCTTATTTTTAAAAGTTTCAAAGCGATTTCTTTTACTCACCTCCACAAAATAGCAATTAAATCATTTGTCTATAAGATTTATTAAATAGGCAATATGCTTTAAAGTATTGGAGAAGTAGGTTAAATTTTAAGAAAACTCTATATACTTTAATTATTACTTAACTACTAAATTCTAAAGTCTTCCTTAGTGAGGGCCGTGGTAGCCCAGCAGTTAGGGAATCGGACCGGGATTTGATCCTCGACTCGCTTAAGACCCATCTAGTACATGCGATGTACGTGCTTGTAAAATCGTTGGAATCAAAAACCCTCAGAGTCCAGTTTTTGAGTATTTCACCATATCTCTCGAATTGTTTAAGATAATAAAAAATTTCACACAATTATAAAATTTGTTTATTCAAAGATAATTGTATGTAAAAAAAGTTTAAGCTAATTAATGATAATTTCAATTTTTATGCATTTCACCATGTCGCTGGAATTGTTTCAAGAAATAAATAATTTTTCAAGCAAATCTAAATCTCGTTTATTGAAAGGTAGATTGATGTGAAAGATACATCTTTATTAATATTTATTATTTTGACTATTTTTTGCAATGGTCAAAAAATTTTTATTTATAAGCTATGCAAATTTTTACATTTTATATATATATNCTGCGCTCACAATCCGGGTTCGCTTATTGGGTACTGAGTATGTTACACAAGGCGCCCGGTGGCTGTGCTGTAGCGCTTCGCGCTGTCGTGCCACAGGTCCCTGGTTCGATCCTCAGCCGGGCAAGGTTGACTCAGCCTTTCATCCCTTCAGTGGGTCGATAAATGAGTACCAAGCATGCTTGGGAACTCATTGGTTCCATCACTGGGGGTTCCGCGTTCGGCTGACCACCTGACCGGAACATCTGCTCCTGCACCCCAGAGCCCAAGGTGAAGAAAATTGAGATGGGCACAGAAGGCCTTGGCCCTCCAGGGCTGTCGTGCCGCTGAGTTTAGTTTATATATGTATATATATATATATATATATATATTCAGAGCTTTACTTCCCATATTTAGAGGGTTGAAACCAAAAAAAATTTATTCAGAGGATACTTTTTCTGTCTGATTAATATTTTGCGGGAAAAAAAAAAAGAAAAAAAAAACAGCATTTAAAAATTCATAGTTGGCTTATTTGAACTAATTTTTTCAGTAATCAAATTTTTAATTATCTATGTAGTTGACAAAAAAAAATTGCTATGAAGTGTTTTGCCCGTGATACAGAGTCCTCTTAAGATTGTGTAGACACGTAAAAATCTAATCGCTAAAACGAAAGTTATTAAGGTGTTCGCTTTTTTTTAATTTTGAGCACTTCACTATATAATTACCATAGAGTGACCACAAATGTAAACAGGCAAATCCGGAAATCGTATCTTTACTCGTTCTATGTGAAAAAACACATCGTCTACATACTTTTGAAAGGTGTCAATTTGAGCTCTAGCTCCATCACTATTGCCATGACCAACTATAAGAAAAAAAAGAAAAAATTCTTCATTTTTTTACCATCCTAACTGATAAGTCAATTTGTTTGGGTAGACTTATAAAAAACATTGAATGTTTTGAGAAAAATATTTAAAAAAAAATAAACCTTTTTACATCATTATAACTTGCAAAATAAAAAATAAAAAATTTCAGAAAAAAGCTATCTTTGAAACAATGAAGACTGGGTCAAACCTCTTTCCCTTCGAAAGAGTAACGAACAAAAGGGAGGTTGTTGCCACTACTGAAAATTATTAAAACGCTGTTTAAAATTTACTAATTAAACATTAAAAAATATACAATTTACTATTAATTTCCTATTTAGCATACAATCCATAACTATTGCATCTCGCTACAGCATATTAACAACAATCAGTAGGTGATCAAAAAATCGAAAAATTTATAGTTAATTTATGTTTTTAATTAGACTCTTTAATTATCCTCCCGCCATGGGGAACGACTACATCTTATACAACATCAAACATCTTATACATATGAATAAAATTGATTGAAGTTAGTTGAATTGATTCTTCGATAAAAACCTATATAATGCTCAACTTCTATCTTTATTACCCGTTCAATGCAAGGTTTTGCTATAGTTTTAAACCAGGCCAACATAAAATCTCCTATTTTGGCATCTTATTTTTAGAATCTGTCAATAAATTCAAATTCTTGGCAATTTTTCTTTCTTTTTTTCTGTCTTATAAAAATATTTGCTTTTTTTCTGTAATAAGTTACTTTGCAAAATGTAAGGAAACACTCCTTTATTGTTAAATTTCTCGTTTTGAATCTTACATTTAGGATCTGTCTGTAAATTGTCGAGCTTAGTGACCGATTTTTGCATAAAAGAATTTTTGATGAATTTTTATCAAATTTATTACTTTGTTTCAAGCTATCTTGTCTCTAGTGTTCCTTTAATAGATTTTATTTTCAGTAAATAATTTCTCCATGAGAGTAGTGAAAATAAAATGGCTTGTCCGGGACAAACTCTCATGGGTAAAAGCAATCTCACTCACGATAGACTGAATGGCAAAGCAATGTGTTATTAGCAAGAAATATTCGTGCTTTCCTAACAAATATTTGAAACACTATAGTATGGAGCAAAGTGAATGTTTACATGCTGATTTTTGTACTTAACTTTCGAAGAAATTAAAAGAAATTGAAATTTTTAAGCGGAATGAAAAAATTTAAAAGAAATTAAAGTGTGTGAGTCACATTCCAAGTTTATCATGTGTTATGTGAGAGAAACTAAAATATTTAATATTTTCTGTAATTATCTTTTAAATAATATTTGCTTAGGACAATGATTAGATAATCTTTAAAATGTTTAGCTATTTACAGCATTTATTTATTTATTTTATTTATTTATTTATTTATTTATTTTGTATTGTATGTAATTAAATTTCTTCTGTTACGCTATTTTTAAAAAAATGATAATATATTTCTGATAATATTTTATAAGAAAAAAAAATTTTCTTATATAATTTGAAAAATTATAGAAGATTCTTAAATAAATAAAAGTTTAAAAATAAGTTTTAAATAAATTTCTTTAATCTTATTTTAGTAAAGGCCTCAACAGATGTCGTTGAATGTTTTTTAAAATTAGATTAATCATATTGTCTAAAACATATTCTATTTCCTTTTCTGTGTTTGAAATATATAAATATAACTTATTAGCTCCAGAAAAACAAAATAAATTATTAATGAATACAAGATATATTTTATTTTATTCATGGCGCTGGCTGACGTAATTTGTTTCACAAAAACGATGGATAAATTATTTATTTAATTCAAACAAAAAGACTGTTAATATTTCTAGTGCTGCCCTCTGTTGAAGAAATTAAGTAGCTGGAAAGGTCATTCTGGTCATATAATAATATAATCGTATGCAAGTAATTTATGATAATTTGCAATGTTTAACTTGGTTAAATATATTTTATTGTTTCTGCTTTTTTACTTTTTCATGTTTTTATCATTTTACAACTATTTAATTTTCTTTCTTTTTGCTTTCTTTTAAGTGTTTGCTGATCGTAGTCACAACAAAAGTACTCGTTGCATATGTCTGTGATACCTTCCAACTGAAAATAAAACTGTACCACTGTTCAGAATAATTTGAACATATGATAATAATAAAATACTATCAAATAATTCTGAGTTTTGGAACTTTTAAAATAATTTTAGATAAAAATGCAGGCATATAATATATTTTGCATCGTATCGAAAAGCTTAAATCTTAATGCATCACTAAATAAAATATTTCTGAACAAATTATCAAAAAAGTACGTGTTTATTCAATTCTCGCAAAGTATAACTGGATAAGGTACCCACAGCCAAGATTTTTACTGTAACACGCAGCGTACTAGTAAGTCACAACTATTTGTTAGGAATGTGATTCTTTAAGTATTTTGTGATGTCACATTTTTGGAAACAATTTACTAATCATAGGTACTTTTAGCATTCCATTCTAAGAATTAAAATGAGCATGGTGGCTTTTCCTATTTGACAAATGGTGTTCTACAGTATGAAAAAAAAATTTCCAAATATTAGTACTCATAGCATTCCATTCTAAGAATTAAAATGAGTAAAGTGACTTTTTTTATTAAACGGATGGTGTTCTTCCGCGGATGGTTAAATAATTTCCTAAACATAGGTGCCTTTAGCATTCCATTCTAAGAATTGAAATGAGTACCTTAATCTTTCATTTTAGATGAATGGTGTTCCACAACAAAGCTTTTTAAATTATGAGTAGCAACAACAACCGGGAATGAGTAATTATATTTTGAAGTCGAAGAAGACATTACACAAACGTAATATAATTTCTATGCTGTAAAAAAATACATTCTAGAATTAACACAAACATGCATTAAAATATGCATGCATTAAATAATAAATTCTTTTACCATGGTCATGGGTCATTACGAAGTAGCGGTTAAAAGCTAATAGTCGAGCCAATTGACAATACAGAAGACAGTGTTCTCCATACCCATGGGCAATAAAAACAATTGCTCTGCAACATCCAGGGTCAGAGGTTGCAGATAACGAGCCTTCTCTAGAGCAAAAGAAATAACTTTTAGTCAGTGTAAAAAAAGTAAAATACAATTAAGAAAAATTATTAAACACTTTATTGCACTCTACACTTCATAACATACACTTAACTACACCTTCATAAACATATATATAGTGCCAGCATTTGAGTCCACTCTCTTAAATTTAAAATAGCTTTATTTGTAGTTATAAAAGAGGTGTAGTGTGACCACTTTCTGAGGATTCGCAAAAAAGCACTATAATCCTTATTTTAGTATATCTAGTATTTTTTTTTATTGAGATTTGAAGCGGTATCTTCATTTTGAATCAAACATGAGCTAATTTGGAAGTATACTTTTTTTGTAAACTTCAAAAAAAAATCTAATTGACTATATTAGCCCCATGACACAGGACGCTAATTTGCAATCCAGCGGCCTATGACGACTCGTTCTTTGTTTGGAGATTTTTCTTCCAGCTGTGGATGGTTGCAATTATTATGCAAGCTTTTATTTCTTTTTAAATTTGTTACCTGGACAAAATAAGAATTCAATCGAACAAGAATCAATTCTTATTATTTTTTTTTATTTAAGAAAATGCCAAACGGGAGAGCGGGTCATTAACCGCCACTGGATTGGAAAAAATAATTATTAAAAATAATTATTAATTATTTATAATTAATTAATTATTAATTATTTATAATTAATTAATTATTAATTATTTATAATCAATTATTTATATTTATTTTTCACTTATAAAAAACATATAAATAATAATGCGACACATTTTAGTCTATAAGTACTGCCTTTAGTAGATAATCTAAACAAATTTTATTTAATTTAATTTAATAGCTTGATGAAAACATGTAGGCCAACTTCTATTTGGTCAGAAGATTTTTCTTGAACATTTGCAGTGGTAGCAAATACTGGACTTTACTATTTGAGTTTTGATTTGATAAACTTGATTAGCAGAGCCTGGTTTGTAAGGCACTCGGCCCATGTCCAAGAGTTCGTGGGTTCGATCTCCGCTGACCGAAGACTCCCCGTGTTGTAAATGGTGACTGGTGCACGTTAAATCTGTCGAATCGCAATGTCCTCCCTGTTCCCATAAAAAATCAATACCTCTGGGGGTACTGATCCAGGAGTTTCCTTGTCTTCTGGATTGGTTCAAAATTACAAGGCTACGGAGTTGAGCATTAGTAGTCGTAAACACAAGTCGTCGTCGTATACAAAAAGTCGTATACAGTATATATTAGTAGTCGTATGCAAAAAATATATATGCATCATATGATCCAACAGGAATGGTTTTGAATTTAACTTGAATCAAATTTTCATTAGTTGATGCTTATACTAATATGGTTTCTAATTTACTGCATCAATCAACAAAATTATTTTAGTTTCATATTCATAATAACAATATATTTAATTGCGTAAAGTAAAGTAAATTCCATAAATTAGATTTTAATAATATTTCACGAAAAAATTATTTCAAAGTTTTGTATTTTATTTTAAGAATAATTTCAACCATAGGTGCATGATGAGTGACGTCACAGCAAAGGATTTTCATGCAAGTTGCCTTAGTTTTTGAAGTGCATATTCCTTTAAAAAATAATAGTGAATTTCTAAAAAAAATTATCAGATAAGTCTAGAAATGTCATTTATTATTTTTTAAAAGAAAAATCATAATAATGTTTTATCAATATCTTTGGAGCGTATATTATGTTTATAAAAATCTAAACAGCAGGGAAGAACAGAAAAGCAAAGATTTTAAAAAGCAAAAAAGGACCTGTAATTAACTGAAATCGTTCAAGCTCGTAAAAGAATAGTTATGGAACATCTACACAAAAACTGAAAAACAAAATTGCATTCCGAAAAAATGCAAATGAAATTATTTTCAAACCCAAACACGCATTTTTAAGATGAATTCAGTCGTAAAGATAATATTTTATTGATAAAGATAATTTAAACATATAAATTACATATCACTTCTTAAAAATTAGTATCATTAAATTTGTACTAACCCAAAACTTTTCCAAATTGTGTTAAATGCTGAAAATATAACCATTTGCGTGACATGATATTTTCAAATAAGAACATAAAACTTATGAGTCTTTAAAGTATAATAAAAATTGTTTAGTTCAATTTTCCGTTAACTTTTGTCTATAAACTTCATAATTTATCGAAACAAATAATTAATACGAAATTAATTAATAAAAAAAACAAATAATAATAATTAAAAACTTAAAATTAAACTTACTTCGAATTTTTTTAACTTCTGTTTTACTAAGCGAAATAAAATACATAAGCATTTTATGATTAACTATTAAATATTTTTTTACTCTAAGTGCTTTATAATGATTGCTATAGGTAGTAACTATTAGGAAATAAAAAAATATTTATTTTTTAGTTTAAAAAGATTAAAAAAGCACGCCAAGCAATATAAAAATAAATATTTAAAAACAAGAAAAAATAGAGAGAGGCTAAAATATTTAAATCAAATCGCAATTTCCTTTATGTACTAAGAAAAAATACGCTATTATCATCTTTTATCCTCTGCAACCTTTATAAATAAGTTAAAAAAGAAGAAAGAAAAATAGAAAAAAGAAAGAAAATAGAGAAGAAAAATCTTGAGAAGAAGAAAAAAAAATAGAAAAAAAGAAAGAAAATAAAGAAGAAAGAAAAAAGAAAATAGAGAAGAAAGAAAAACAGAGAAGAAAGGAAATAGAAAAAAGAAAGAAAAAAGAAAGAAAATGGAGAAAAAAGAAAATTAGAGCAGAAAGAAAAATAACCGCGTAAAAAATGTGTGCATCAATCGTGCATGTCACCGAACTGCTTACAAAACCATAACAAGTGAAATAAAAAATATAATTAAAATATTGTAATAATAGACTTAACTAAAAAACAAAATATTACATTTCCGTTATTTAAAAGATTCTACCAGATTACTACACATTTCTTTGCAGCAAACTATTTCGTAAGAATTAAAAATTAAGCATATGTTGTACTTGAGTATTAAGTCCTTAACTGTCTAATGGTACAATCTACGTTTGATTTATAAATAAATAAAAATTGTGATGAATTGAAATGAACTGAACTATCATTGTTTTTCTTTTCATAACAAAATCTTCTTTTCTTTTACAGATTAAATTTCAGTGGAATAATTTTACAAATTTATATTAGAAGCATAAAAAGAAATTTTTTTTAAAAAATCGTATTCGTTATGAATTATTTTTTCTCTCAAAGTCAGTAATTCAGTGCAGCAAATGCTAACTTTTGCTGTGTATCTATTTATTTACACAGAGAAAAAAATCTGGTAAAATTACCGTATGGTATGATATTGACATCTTTTGTTGAAAAAATAAAATATTGGTTACTAAAACCAAAATATACGGTATTAAACAATTCATTAGGCAATTTCTTCGTTTATAATGCAACGGTTTACCGAAAATTCTATTTTTTTTAAAATTATAGTTCTTATAACCACACATTTAGTAAAAAGTACAAAACTGAAAAGTAAATTTAATTAAATAAGTGATTTCTATACCATGCTCTAAGGTTGACAAAATTACCAAATTTTTCCATATTTACCAAATTTTATCACATATTATAAAACCATATTTTATTTTTAATTTCACCAAAATCATTACCAAAGAGCTTTGGTAAAAACTACGGAGCATTTTGATATTCCCATAGAGTCAGAAACACGGTAAATGTCACCATATTCTCATTGTTTTGACCATACTTTTTTTCCCGTCATAAGTTGTACGAGGGTTGCTATTTATATTTCTGGCCTAATAATGAAATAACAAATATGTAGGATCGAAATTGGTTTTATTGTTTTTCAAAATATTCTCCATGATGATCAATACACTTTTGCATGCGTTTGAACCAATTTTCAAAGCACTTTTTCCAGTCCGATTGAGGTAACTCCAAAACATGCGTTTTGAATGCATCAACCGCTTCTTCGGGGGTCGAAAATCGTTGTCCACGTAATTTATTTTTGATGTGTGGGAATAAGAAGAAGTCATTGGGTGCCAAATCAGGGCTGTACGGCGGATGACCCATCAGTTCGATCTTTCGCTCCGTCAGAAATGCCTTTGTTTGAGTCGATGTGTGAGAGCTCGCATTGTCATGATGAAGAATGATTCGCCTGTTCTTCTGCTTTTTTCGAATTTCTCCGATGACTTCTGGCAAACAAATGGTCGTGTACCATTCAGAATTGACCGTCCTGCGTTGCTCTAACGCCACTGTTGCCACATGACCGTTAATGCCGAAGAAACAGGCAATCATTTGTTTCGATGTGCTTCTTCCTCGAACAACTTTTGTTGGTTTTGCCTCGTCTTGGAAGACCCATACAGTTGATTGCTGTTTTGTTTCCGGCTCATATGCATAGATCCATGATTCGTCACCTGTGTAGATGTTATACACAGCCTTTGATGTACCTTGAACGTATTTTTCCAACATTTCCTTGCACCAATCGACACGAGCCTTTTTTTGAGCGTTTGTCAGATTATGCGGGATCCAACGCGAACAAATTTTTTTTACGCTCAAATGTTCATGCAATATTTTATTGATGCTAGTCATACTAATGTCCAAAGACGCCTCTATCTCACGGTATGTCACATGACGATCTTGCTTTATCAGTTCACGCACAGCATCGATCTTTTCTGGCACAACAACGGATTTTGGACGACCTGCACGGGATTCGTCCTGGATCGAACATCGACCACGATTAAATTCGTTATACCAATTTTTTACAGTGCTGTAGGATGGCGCTTTATCGCTGAATAAAGAATTAAGTTCATCGAAGCACTCTTGTCTTGACAATCCACGTCGAAAGTTATGAAAAATAATGGCACGAAAATGTTCACGATTCAATTCCATTTTTTGAAAGAGAAGAACTTTTCAATTTACTGTCAACAACACAAATGAAGCTATAATGGTAAATCGTCTGCTGAATTTATGTTTAAAAATATCAAACCTTCGATAAAAATCGTCTGCGGTCGCCTAGCAACACTTACTGTTGCCATGCCAGAAATATAAATAGCAACCCTCGTAACTAATTTCATCCACTTGCCCCAATTGCCGTTTAAATTTATACACCTTCCTGTAAGAAATTCAAAAAGACATTTTTTTAATGTCTCCATTTTTCCAGGGAACATTCAATCAATTTAAAAAATTAAGTAATCGATAATTTTTCAGGAGTAAAAACCAGGAAGGAAATCTTCAATTTTTTTAAACATTGCTATTTTTAAAAATATTTTGACAAATTGATTATGTTAAGACTGATTTCCCTTAACTAAAATTTTAATTTATTTATTGGGTTGATCGGAAAATAATTATTATTATTATTTTTTTTTTAATGAAAATGAAATTTGATTTTCTTAAAGTGAATAAATGTTTTATTGAATCATTCATTGCCCATTCTGGACTAATACATCTTGCCATCATTAAGGTGATTCCACGCGCATAAAATTTCTTATCTTAGCCGGAAAGAAAACTGATTCAAGTAATTTCTGACCTCTTTATTTGAAGTAAAGGTTTTATCATCCCAAAAAAAATTGTAGGGATCGAAAGATTGACAATCCATTTCTCGTCACTAGTGATAATACTCTTCAAAATTGGATAATTTTTGTGACATTCGAGACGTTAACGCAACGGCACAAATCTCTTTCCTCAGAAACATTTAGGACTCATTTCTTGAGCTTTGAGATTAAACGTTAGGCTTTTCAAATGATCATAAACAGTCGAATTCGATACATTTATTGTCTCAGTGACAGTGGCGTACGCAGAATTTTTTCAAGGTAGGTGTTCATAATTTTCTGGAACTACTAAAAGAAATTCGAGTATGTAATAAAGCACACTTATTTCCCTAATTTAGACAGCTTGACAATTTTGACTTTTTATTTTGACAACATTGTTCAGTAAAATTTTGATTTGATTTTTTAAATTTAA